>NC_140951.1:123894969-123977469 GCF_014529385.1 Adiantum capillus-veneris | reverse complement strand
CTTTAATTTTAAGGACAATTTATAATTTTCTAGTTAGAAATTATTTGTAAATGAAAAGAAAATTTACAAGGAAATAAGTGAAAGGGTCACGACGGCTTTCAAAAACAATAAGAAAGTGATAAAATTGTTAAGTTGAATTAAACTGGTATCAGTGTTTGAGAAACAATTGCCTCGGTCGATTGAAAATCGAGATTAGCTAGCTGCAAACCATGGTAAATGGAAGAAAAACCGATGAAATATGTGAGAAAGTCGTCCAAAAATTCTGCAAATCTAAAAAATTTTGCTAGTATTTTCGGTTTTTTTCTTTGTGAGGAAAAAACTTGACCAGTAGTAGCCGCTTAATACAAGAGACTTTTTTGAACGTTAACACTGATTGGAATCAAGCTATAGAGTGCAAGAAATGTAAAGCCATGTGAAGTTGTGAAATGAAAGGTGAAATAAAAAGAACTAATTAATATGTGTGTGTGTGTGTGCGCGTATAGAATCTATTAGAATTATGCAAGGTGAAGTTTCACTTTAACATTCTAAAACAATAGAATGCAAAAAAAAAAACATATATATGTGTGTGTAGAATTTACTAAAATTATGTAAGGTAAAGGTGCAAGGTAAAACTTCACTTTAACATTCTAAAACATTAGAATGCAAGAAAAGTAGACATGTCGGGATGTGAAATGAAAGGTAAGTCTCCATCATGAACTCATCACGTACATACTATAAAACTCAACCTAAACCACCAGGCTATTCTCCTTGGCTGCCCTTGGGACTCCCTTAAGCACTAAAAAAAACAAATATCCCATCCCCCCCCCCTCCCCCCCCCTCCCTCCCCTACCCCTACCCCCCCTTTCCCCTTTCGCTTTTTTCCCCCCACCCTTCCCTTTTCCTTTCTTCTTCCTCCAAACTAATTAATTAATGGTTTGTGAAAAAGTCGTTTTGGCTGCCTACGGGTTTCTTTTAAAAAGACAAAATTTATGTTTTAAATCAAAAAGTTGACAAGAAAGTCATTAGATCCTTCATGAAGAGACCCGTTTATAAATTAAACAAAGATTAAAAAAAAAGACCAAATTTCAATGATAAAAAGAGACTTACATTATAAAAAAAATATATAACCTTTATAAAACTTATAAATTAAACAAAGATTTAACATGGTGAAGACTTCACAGTGGCCTCAAGAAGGCATCATTTTTTCCTCTAATAAATAATTATCAGAACACATTTGACATGCTAATGGACCTTGTGTTCATGAAAAATGTGTCTCAGCTTAATATTGTGTCGTTTTCAATTTCAAAAATGTCAATTGAGTGAGAGTAAGGAGAAAATGAGAAATTTTGTTCCAAAATAGAGAAAAATAATATAAAAACTTGAAAAATAAATCTAATTTTTTAAAAATTCCTCTTAGCAAATTCAAGAAAAGGAGTTTCATATGTCTGAAAAAATGATATTTCTTGAATACTTTAATGGGGAGAGAGAGAGAGATGAAAAAATGATATTTCTTGAACACTTTAATGAGAGAGAGAGAGAGAGAGAGAGAGAGATGCACTTGTACACACATGCTCATTTTCATAATGAAAATATTCAAATGAATATAGTAAGGCATGAAATGACTTGAAATGTCACTTAGAAAAGTTAATGTGAGGGTGACCATTTGATGGTGAAAGGATTGCACGTTTTTCTCTACCACTTCCCTATGGCTTTCTCTACCACTTCCCTATGGCCTTCTTGACCAAAAAAGAAAAAAAATCAAGTGAGCATTAAATAAAGGGACAACATTACAATGATGGAAAGATCCATTTACATTATTAAAAAAAATAACATTTATAAAACAAAAAAGTCAATTGAGTATTAAAAGGAGGGAACAAGTTACAATGATGGAAAGACCCATGTACATTATGAAACAAGCTCACCTGACATGTGTTGCCAATACGTGATTCTTAATCAACGGTTTAGAAAGTGTACCAATTCTCCACCCACTCTCCTATGGTCTTCTGAAAGCCAAAAAGTTTATTGCCATGTGGTACTAATGAACAAACTTTATGCAATGGTCCACCATTGTACCCAAAATACAACCCTTTACTTGTATGGACTTTTGCAAAATCCAAAAAGAAAAAGAAAGGAAGGACGAGTAGTAAGTACTCCATCTTGTGTGATATTTAATACAATTTTTAGAAGGCATTGAACGGGGACATTTTGAAAGACATGCATGCCAGCTAAACGTCGTTGTTGGTAACCTTGTAGTGAAAGGGTTGAGGAAGAGCTCTTTTGAAGTTGGGCATGGCGATCTGCATTCGTATGCCAAGCTCGTCTTCCCTCTTCGTCTACAACAATGGTAGCTGTGTGTGCGTGTGTGTGTGTGTGTGTGTGTGTGTGTGTGTGTGTGTGAGAGAGAGAGAGAGAGAGAGAGAGAGAGAGAGAGAGAGAGAGAGAGAGAGAGAGAGAGCTATCTCTCACTCATAAGCTTTACTAGTCAAACATGCTATTCCTAGAATAGCAAGTTGTTATTTTGTGCAATTTCCTTCCAATTTCAAGATGGGATCTTTGTAGATTCAATTCCACTCTCTACGCTTGGGTAATGGAGAGGCTGTAAGCTATTACAGTAAAAAAACACACACTATCGTGCTCCGTCACGCCTTGGCAGCCTCCCATTGTCCCTTCCATATCATGATGTGGCACCTCCTCCTTGCCTTTGCTTTCTAGTCACCCCCCCTCCGTTGCCATTTACCTCTGTGTGTCACCTCTTGGCTGACTTGCCTTCCTCTTTTCCCAACTTCGCTTGCCTTCTCCAGCCATTTGGTGCCTCCCTTTTGTCGATGCATGTGCCCCTTGCCGGTTGCCTCACCGCCGTGTGGCCCCCCTCCTTTTTTTTCAATTCTTTTTGTAGCAAATTGTACATATCCCTTGCGAGGCGATACAAACATCCATGAGCGCTACCAAGATCGATTGGCTGCAACAATCGAGCGGATGCTGAACCAACCAACGTAGCGTCTTTGGACTATCTTCCTTTTTTTTCCCGAAAAAGTAGTAAATTAGATTAGAAAGATAAAATTTGACAGAGTTACAAATCCCAACAGTAAGGGTTGGAACTTAGGGACCCACTATCTTCTTTTTGGCCTGCTCAAGAAAGGCCTTAGTGTTGGGCCGGGTTGGGCGTCCTTTGACGGATGTCGTCCACGTGGACGGCCAGTGGGGTTTGAGTGAAGGCGGGGGCTGCAAGACGACACGACTCGATGCGATAGAGGAGGAAACAAGGGCAGCCTGCTGAGGAGTGCATTAACGCTGTGGAGAAGGCGTTTACGTCATTGTCACCTGAGGCTGTCCGCCAGCAGCTTTTCTCTCTTTCAATCTCTCACAAGAAGCCTTCATTTTCTCTCTCCTCGACATTGCCTAGCTGTGTCTCTGCAGGCCATCGTGACTCCTCACCTTGTTTCATTTTAGGGAAAATTACCAAAATGCCCCTCTAATTTGTGGAAATTCCCAAAATACCCCTCAAATTTCAAAAATTCCCAAAGTACCCCCATAATTTGTCATAAATTCCCAAAATGCCCTTCAAATTTTCCAAAATTCCCAAATTACCCCTGGTTGCGAGAGTAAATTTCTCCAAAAACAAAAAAAATTGTAGCTTTTCATAAGAAGAGTGATTGTCTACCATACAGGACGCTAAAACTAAAATTTGAGTCGGTTTGTAGGCTTTGGAGATGAATTGCTTCATTATTTTTAGACATATTTCACTTTTTTTTGCGAGGTAATTGGCGGCAAATTACATGTAAGCACTCAAAAACCGATCTCAATTGTCAAACAAGAATCAAGATTAGAAAATCTTGAAGAATCCAGCGAAAATAGATACAAGGGTATTTTGGGAATTTTTGAAATTTGAGGGGTATATTGGGAATTTCCACAAATTAGAGGGGTATTTTGGTAATTTTCCCTTCATTTTAAACCACTCATGTTCCAAAATGACAGGACAGACCGGACTTAGAAAAAGATTTTAAAAAAAGGAAGAAAGGGGGAGTCGTACGAGCTTCAGTACAGCTTTGAGTTGATGGGGAATTTTGAAAGACACGAGCTAAACTTTGGTAAAGCAGGGAGTCAGGGACCGACGAGGAGCTCTTCCCAAGCTGGGCATGGCGTCCTGCATTTGTATGCCAAGCTCGTCTTCTCTCTTCGTCTGCAACAATGGCAGACGCAGAAAGCCCTCTGCGGTCACCTGCTGCTTGCACACCCCCAATCGAATCACCCACTCTCAGTATGTCCGTATCCTCGACACCACTCTTCGCGACGGCGAGCAGTCCCCTGGAGTCAGCTTCACCGTCGATGAAAAGCTCGCCATCGCCAAGCAGCTGGCCTTGCTTGGCGTCGACATCATCGAGGTCGGCTACCCCTTTGCATCTCCCAACGACTTGCAAGCTGCCAAACTCATCGCCAACGAGGTTGGAAACCCTCGCCCATCCGGTACTCATGCAGGTACATCAGTCCATGTCCCGGTGATTTGCGCATTTTCGCGATGCAAAAGGGGGGATGTGGATGCTGCGTGGGAGGGTGTCAAGCATGCGGCTAAGCCCTGCATACTTACTTTCATAGCAACAAGCGACATCCATTTGGAGCACAAGCTGCACATGTCTCGTGAGGATGCAATTCATGTTGCGGTGGAGATGGTGAGCTACATCAAAAGCCTGGGTTGTAATGACATTTATTTTGGTGCAGAGGATGCCGGAAGGTATTTTACAAGAAAGCCACTACTGAGAACTTATACATACTTTGTGATGAATAATGTTGTTCACGACTTCTCGACTGACTCACAGATCAGATCCGAGAATGTTGTACTCCATCTTTGAGGAGGTCATCAAAGCTGGCGCAACCACCATTGGTGTCGGCGACACTGTAGGTTCATTGCTTCCACACGAGTTCAGTCGCATGATATCGGACATTGTAGCCAACACGCCAGGCGCCAAGGATGTCATTCTTTCAGCCCATTGCCATAATGATCTTGGCCTTGCCACTGCCAACAGCTTGGCAGTAAGCTCATCATATCACTTTTATAATGTTGTGCTTCAAGGCTTGCACTAGTATGAATATAAGTTGTCTGTTCTTACTATTCTGTATGCAGTCCATCGCAGCGGGCGCTAGGCAGTTGGACCTTTCAATAAATGGTATCGGAGAGCGGGCTGGGAATGCTGCATTGGAAGAGGTAATGTTGCTACATGAGAAGTTTGAGGACCTTGAATCGGCGCCTATACTCTCTGAGCATAAAATCAGACTCGCATAAATTGACTTGCATGTGCACATTGGATGATGATGCAGAAAGGGTTTTTGAGAGGGATTTACCCCCAGCATGCTGCTCTGGCAGGTTGTAATGGCCATTGCGGCACGTGGTGAAGATGAAATGGGTGGACTTCACACTGGCATAGAGACTAGGCACATTGCAGCCACCAGCAAGATGGTAATCAATGTGCCATAAGTTTTTCTTAATGTGTATCTTTTTGGAGAGGTTTTTCCGGCATACGCCTTTCGGATATCATTTTATCACATAAGCAGGTGGCTGATTATAGTGGCATGCCTGTCCAACGCCATAAAGCGATTGTAGGCGCACATGCTTTCGCCCATGAGAGTGGCATACACCAGGTTTGAGGTCTATATGTTCAATAGGGAAAATGTAGGTTTATATTGTGTGTCTTTTTGATTCAAACTCCATGGGGAAGCAATTTCTTCAGAAGTTATTACTTTTGTGCGTCAGAAATCAGCAGAGTTTGTCGGGTTACTTTGAAATTTTAGTCTTGTGCTTTGTCAGGATGGGATGCTCAAATTCAAGAAGACTTATGAGTTCCTTTCACCTGAAGCTATTGGACTCCATCGTGCGAATTTGGGCATTGTCCTGGGCAAGCATAGGTGCTCCACCTCCTAAACTAATTCAAGATACTTAACTAAAACGTAAAACCTAAATCCTAAACTAGCCTAAAATGCCAAACTAATCGTAATTCTTATTAAGATGGTATCTTTCATTGAAGACCCTGCATGGGTGGAAATGGAAGAGTGGTTAAGACAGCAAGTGTATCTAATTTTGTAACTATAACAAAGATTGCCAAGGGTTAATTCCTCAGCTTTTGAAGTGTTTATAGTGACAAACAGGTAAAATATAGTGAACAATTTTCGTCGTATAATTAAGGAAAGATACACTAATGGTAGAGCTTAGTGCCGTTGCTATCAAAAGACACAGTAATGAATGTATGTTTAGTTCAAGGAATGCTAATACATGAGAGACTGGCATTGACTTTCAGTGGAAGGCACGCACTCAAAACTACCCTCAAGCAGGTATGCAGCTCCACAGCATCGATACAAAGCTTGCTTTTTGCTAACCTCGTCGCATACTCATCTAGATCCCTACCAACATTGATGAAGTTGGAAGGATATCATGAGCATCACTCTAGCAAAGCAAATGCATGCAACACCAGTCAGTCATGTGCATATTAAAAGCCCCCCCTTTTTTTCCGGTTCAGCTTGGCTATGATGTTGAAGGGGAGACCCTTGACAAGATTTTCAAGCAGTTTAAAACGATGGCGGACAATAAAAAAGTAAGCATCCCAAGCTTTCCTGAATCACAATCCGTGTATGTGACCCTAAATCATGCTACCTGTTGTATCTATGTTTCGATTGTTTGCAGGCAATATCCAACTCTGAACTGGAAAGTTTGGTGGCCGATCATATGTGCTCACTTGCCAAGTGATGTTGTGCCTTCAACTTGCTCACACAGGGTAGGCTAAGTATGAGAGTGCTAATAGCCACCACTATAACTCCCATCTTGAACCTTTTGATCAATTGGTAGAATACTTGCATCTTGTAGACTTGGAAAACCTACTCATGGAGACCTTCAAGAGGTAAATTGACTATGTATGAAGGTTTTTAGGGGGGATAAGCTTATCTAGTCATATTATATATCAACAGTCTTCATTATCATACTTTTTGGCATCGGTAGTCTGCATTGCAGCCATCCATGAACTCACCTATAGGGAGTCACGCGGCTACCCAAAACATTGTCAACAATATCAAGTGATCTCAAAGTTCTTGAGCACCAATATTCCCAGCTCTGTGAAAGGAACACTATTGACTAGGTCTTCAAATAGCCTCGTGTGGACTCAAGGGCTGAACATCAACACCCTTCTACCTATGTTTGCTCAAGAATTTTCACATTATTTGGCTAGACTACATAACAATTGCAGCTTGTAAATTTATAATATGCTAAGTAAGTAAAGGATGTGGTCTTAGCTTCTTCTACCTCTTTGGCTTTCATGTTTGATTTAGTTCTAACGCTCTAGACCAAAGAGTGTTGGACGTTTCGGTGAAAGTGCAGTCCATTTTTGGACCTTCTTCTACCTCTTTGTTTCTTGCTTATGGGGGTTTCTCTTCATACATGCCATTAAGAAAAAACAAGAATGAAAGGACCGCTCTATGTGTGCATTCAACGTATATCACAAGAAGTTTTGGACAAATTCTCACATTGTGACTTACCTCAACATCATGAGCTTCTTCGAGAGAGGCACCGCATACCTAGCTAGGTACGATTGGGGGCAGGGACCGCCGGTCCGGTGGGGGGGGCGGAGGTCCCTTGCCCCCAATCGTTCCTAGCTAGGTATGCGGAGCCTCTCGAGCAGAAGCTCAGGATGTTATTCATTGTATGAAAAACACTGGAAAAGGCTCCATTTCCCTACATGAGAAAATTTCTAAATCTTCTTGTGTATGTTAGGAGGCCTAGATTTGTAACAACGAGAATCCTTTCTATCTAAATTATTCATGTCAACAATTGTGAAAGAAGCGGAATGTGTCCTTACCTTGAGACCTTCAATTGTGGCTCATTTGTGGTTCAAGCTTGTGCTACCTTCAATTTAATTTTATCGTGATACTTTTCTTTAGAGCTCTTTTTGGCACGTTGAAACATGACTTTAGAGTGTACCTTTTTTTTAAAAAGGGCCTTTTGGTCTCATAAAAGAAACCATAGATGGAGAACAAATTCAGTCAGACATTTGAAATTTTAATGTTTCTTACATTCATTGATAGGACGTACCTTTTCACGTGAATAATTTTGGCCTCGAGCAGTGTTAAAAGAAAATCAATTTTACAAACATAAAAAATCCGCTGTACTAGCAGTATTACCCCTCGGCTACCTCACTGGTTTTGTAATCTCCCCTGGAATTTTGTAACAGTGTCTCTTATCTAATACATTCCCAAAGCTTTTCATGGTTAAAAAAGATCCCCTGTACGATAGATTCAAGAAGGTAATTTTGCAAAATAATTGGCATACTTTGTAATTTAACACTATTTTCTTAATTTTCCAAGCGGGATTTTTTGCTTTCCCCACTCTTCAACCGGTCGATTTGGTTTATTAATCGATTCATAGCTTAAGCCGAGACACACTTTTTCCGAACACTAGCCTAAAGAAAGCCATAGGGAGTGGTGGAAAAAAACATGTAAACCCTCTTTGAACCTTTCACCATCCACGTCGTCACCATCACATTAAATTTAGCTTTTGACATTTCAAATGAAACTCACATCATATACTTTTAATGTTAATTATTCACATCATCGTCTGCTTAATACAATATGAAGAAATTAATTGAACTTGTTGGTATATAATGTTAGATGCTACTTGACAGATATTTGAAAGAATCTTACAAATGTGCTAACAATCAAGACTTTTAAGTTTTCTTTGTAGTGAAGTACACTCATTTGAACACTTCCGTTGAGAGAGAGAGAGAGAGAGATCCATTATTGTCCTTGGTGGTCAGATAGGACCCATGAGACCAAACAGGCATACAAAGGCACTCTTCTAGCGAAGAAGTTTTACAAACGGCAAAGGCAAATGCGGCAAAGGGAGGGGGAGGAAGATGATTGGATGCAGAGAGAGAGGGGCGAGGGAGGGGGATGAGGATGATTGGATTGTATACACATGATTTTGGAGATTAGTTTTGATATTTAGCAATGGATTGCATAATTTTGCTACTAGATAGAGATTTTGGCTACTCAGTCACTGTATAGTTTCCATGGTTTTTTACCCACATCTTTTGTATATTATTCCATGGATGAATTAAATGTAGTGCAAAGGGTACAAGTCTTGCTTTTGATTGAGAGAGAGAGAGAGAGAGAGAGAGAGAGACCATTCGACAAGTTGTAAGTAATCATACATAAGTCTAAATACTATGTGTTGTTTGTACATTAGAACGTGGGTTTCATGAGGTTTATATTTTCTTTGTGTTTTATAGAACTTCATGTGTTGTTATTTTCTTATGTATATACGATGTCTTGTGCGTTGCTTATGCAACGGTCCATAAATTAAGTGTATTTTGATTTAGTGCATTTGCGAAAGTCGTCCTTATGTGGGAAAGAGAGATGTATGCTAAGGTCCTTTGTAGAGAGAGATGTATACTCATGCTTATGTGTGTGGTGTATGGGTGTGGGAGCATATATTAGTACCTAGTTCTACACCCACCTGGGCATTGACGGTATTGATGGGGATGTTGTAGTATTTAGTTAATATTATGCATGATGGGGCTCATAGTTATATTGGCTTTTGGATGACTATCATGAGACTATACCTTGCACTTTCCTTTAAAGGTATATTTGGGATGAACCTAGATTTAACAAGGTATATATATTTTGGTCATAGAGTGGACGTGCAGACTTTACAATTGTGAAGTTTTCATTTGAGATACAAGGAGTTTTTAATGTATTAAATCTATCTTCATTAGGAAAAATATGAACCCTCTACATGCCCTTTGGGATTAAGGTTAATTAGAGGCCATTCAATAGGACGAGGTGGTGGACACACTCTATATACCCTCAAAAAAGTAGGGGGACAAAGTAGCCTTACATCTTTTGATGGCCTTTTGCTTAATAAGAAGGTAATGGAGGTGGCTAGGGGTAAGGATTTTGGGGGGGGGGGGGGGGGGAGGCGCATGGGACCACTTTGATCTCTTTTCCCCCACACTTTGGTCCGGATTAAGAACTTTACTAAAAAAAACCCCAAATTTATTTCTTGGGTCAAAAAAGATTTTTTAGCCTCCAAAAGTAAAAAACATGCACTAAAAAACCTCAAAAAATATTTTTTTTCAAAAAAATTCAAAACATCTTTTGCAACCCTCCAAAGTCTTTCTAAACATATTCTATAGCTAAAAAGTGATTTTCTCTCTCTACAAACCATTTTCCAAGCTCTCTATTGTTACAACAACCACATGCACCACCTATAGTCCAACATTATCGCTCTGCTAGCTTTCTCCCACCTCCATTGTAGCACCAAGCAAGCTCCTTCTCCATATCTTCCCCTTACCCACCACATATTTTCACACCAAGCTCCTCTCTCTTCTCTCACCTCCATTACAACATGAAACAAGATTGTCCTCCTACTTTCATTCACTCAGACTACAATGGAAACCTCTACTCCCAATGGTTGCAAAAGTATGAGCTCACATGACTTGCATACCACAACAACAAGAGGTGTGAATGGTGAGTGGGCATTTCAAGGGTTCACCTCCAACATAAAGAGAGAATGGTAAAAAAAGTACCTTTGTAGCTTACATTCAGAGATTAACATCATCTCCCTCTTTAAGTTTATTATGTTGGAGACAACCAATCTCTTTATGTACTTCAATGTCTAGGGCTTTACACCTCATAACATTGGGGGTGTGCTATTTTGTTGATAGCTTTGGTGCGCCATCTAGGGTCAGCAACATGTGATTGAGTCTCACAATGCAAGTAAGTTTTGTTATCTATGGAGATTTATCAAAGATGTTTCTTTTAATTTCTTCTTTGTATAGTTGTCACTAGATTATTAAGATGACATCATTTTGTAGTTTATAACTTTGTGTGCAAAAAATCTAGTGTTTACTTACATAGTTAACTTGTTTTGAGAGGACAGGGGCAATTAAACATGTGCAGAGATTGAAAACACTGTATTCTTGGTCCAGGAGGAACCTTTCACTACCATGTTAAAAGATTCTTATAAGAATAGTAGGATTTGTGTAGAATCTTGAACCATTAGGAACTCTCTAGGAGCTCTTAGGAAAACCCTTTTATAAAGTACTACCATCTTCCCTAGTGTCATAGACAAACAAATACTCAAAGTGTATATGAATCTCTAGATGAGGAAGACAAATACCTATAAGAGAAGCCTAACAACATTGTCTCCCTTTGTAATTCTTTTCATGAGGTTGGATTCCCTAATAAATGCTTGTGTATTTATACTCATTTTGGTGTAATGTAAATATGTTTTTTTGTTAAATGGTGTCATATTGAGTGAGATTATTTAATTTAGATTACTAGAGTTTCATACAGATTTGAAAAACATTGTTGACTTGCCTCTGAGATGTTTCAAGTCTCAAGTCTTAATCACTCCACCATGAACAAATTCAAGCAATATTTTGATTTCAATTTAATCATTAATGGTTATTCTTATTAAAGTAGATCAAAACCTTTGTCAAGATGTCCTCATTTGGGGATGTTGAATATATCCTGCTTCATTAGCAACATTGGTGCAGCCAAAGTGTATCGATCGTGACAGAGGGCACAAGGAATGATGTGTATGCTTACAGATGCATAGCAGAGAGCTAGAGCAGATGTGAAGAGCTTGTGCAAGCAAGTGGCAGTGGAGATGTATGCTTTATGTAGTTTTCTAGGTCGAAAAGGCTCATGATAGGGCATGACAGGGTGGAAGATGAAGGGTGATCAAAGTGCTCTTTTTTGGCCCAAGTATGTAGAGCTTGAAGTGTTGAAGGAGTAGGTCGAGATGGCTCGTCAAACGAAGCTATAGGCTGCAAGATATTTGAATTTGAAGTTAGAGGTGGTTGCAGATCTTAGACGGATAGGCCAGATGATTCCAGGTGGTACGAGACAATTTGGAGCTATGAGTGTGTAATGCTTGATTTATGGAGCCTACTGGTCTTTTCAGATCGGCAATCTGAGTCTCGGATGCCAAGATATTAACATTCGAAGTTTTGCCAAGCTCGGGTTTTGTCCATGCCGGGAACTATGCCATCTGGTGTGTTTTGAGGCTCAACCAGGTTTTGGATTGTGCTATGCAGCATATGGAGTTAACAGGAAGAAAATGTATGTCGATTGGAGCTTAGAGAGTGAAGTAATAGCCCGTTGAAGTTGGAGGCCCGTTGTTGAGCACATCAATACTAATGATTGTGGCAATTTTTAGACCGGCGTTTGGAATGCCTCGTGAAGTGAAAGTGCAGCCAAGACAGAGGAGACCAAAGCTGGAAACATGGAGTTTCAAGGGAAGTTTACAGCTGGAGGAGAGGAGCTCTACGCCAAGAATGGAAGGTCTATGAATGTGGGCCAAAAATGAGTTTTTTGGTGGATCTTTTGGGGATTTTAGGAGCCCTTGGGGGTGTGTTTCTTAGGCACTGCCATGTGGCAGAAGATGATCCCACATGTGCAGAATCATAAGGCGTGGGAGCTCCTTGGGGGTGTGGCTATGGCGGGAGCGAGTCCAGGCGCTGTGTTGGTGGCGCGTTGGGCGTCTGCCGGGGGCGTAGCTTGCGAGGAAGGTGATGACATGGCGGTTTACCCGCATGTCGTAAAGGTGCCAAAAAACTTTTGAAAAGAGGCGATACCCGCAGTAGCGACGCCGCAACTATGGAAGCTTGGGGCTCCAGACAAAGGTGCGTGTCGCATGCAAAAAGGGGGCCTAAAATAGAAACGAGGGCCGTGAATAAGAGGAGAAGTGTTACACGCCAAGTGGTGTTACACGCCAAGAGGGCCGTGAATAAGAGGAGAAGTGTTACACGCCAAGTGGTGGCAAATTTTTTTTGCATGAGGGGGGTTTTTCTTGGAGAAGGAGAGGAAGAAGAAAGGTGCTCATGAAAAATTGAAGGCGGAACTTTTTGTGTGAAGGGATTGTGAAGAAAGCCACCGACGGCTGTGCAGAGAAGCTCTCCAGGCCGTTCCAACGACGAAGAATTTCTTGCTTGTGTTCTCAAGAGGGGAACAATTCCGAGGCGGCATCAGAGACATTCCAAACCCCTTGTTGCTCGTCGTATTGGAGACGACTACGTCGTGCGATAGTGTGGATTCTTTGGAATTGTAATAGCTTTTTGTTATGACTAGAAAGAAAACCATAGCCAAGTTTGGTGTTGTCTCTTCCCCCTGTTTTCCCCTTCTCATCTTTTCTCTATCCCTTATGTGTGGTGCCGATTTGAGAAGTGTGTGCCTCTCTGGGCCTGTGGTGTGAGTGGGAGAGAAAGAGAGAGCGGTTTGTGATGTGTGGAAGTTGACAGCAGGCTAGATTAGTGCAAGGGTTGTGTGTGTACGGTCGTGTGTAGGATTGCAGTTGAATTGTCGAGTTTGGAAGGTGAACTCTAGTGGATCAGGGTGTAGTGGTTATCCTAGGCTATAGAGAGGCTTGTTATTTTGTGCCGGGTGTGTTTCCCTTTCCCCCCATCCATCTTCTGGTGCCCCCATGGAGGATCATCTGATTGCTCTTTGGATTTGGTAAAAGAAGAATTTTTCATCAAGGAAAGTTGATTTAGATGCAAAATTGAAGAATTTTGAAGCAGGATGTGAACGAAGAATTTGGAATTTTTCTTGCCCGTTTTGAAGAGCATTGGAGGGATTTTGCAGTTGCCATGCAATTGATAGGTGGCGGTGAGTACTTCAAGTTAGAGAAGTTCATGGCGTGCCTGCATCCCAAGGTTCGAGAAAAAGTGGATTTTGAAAGCCCAAAAAATCACAACGGGGCTGTCGCTATTGCATAGGCCAAAAGCAGGAAAATAAAAAAGAACATCGAGCAAGGCGCAATGGGGTACGAGCTGATGATCTTGAACCCTGCTCCAACTCGAAGGGAGGAAGCTCAAGTGGACAATCAAGGGAACCAAGGGTGGAAACAATTCCTCAACATTGGGTACGTATTGTCCAAGATTTAAGTGAGAAAATGCAAGAATTATTCTAGAGTGTGATGGATAGAGGACATCCAAGAGTAGGAAGAGGCAATGCCAGGCAACTTCCGGGTAGGTGTTATAATTGCAGAGAAGAGGGCCATTATGCTCCAGATTTCCCTCATCCGCCAAGGGAAAGAGGTGGCATGTACCCTCTATTTGGTTGAGGTAGAGGACAAGCACATTTCAATGGTCAAAAGGAGCAGCAAGTTGTTGAAAATCAGGTACCACCGGTTTTGCCAGGTAATGATGAAGTGCAAATAGTGAATATTATAGGGGTTGATTGGCAGGAACTTGATGTTATGGCCAATAAGAGAGCAAGAGGAGGAAGGGAGACTAATACAGAGTGAGAAGCCAGAGCTAGGAAAGGGAAGGAGAAAGTGGATGAGAGGAAAGAGCAGCCTGAGCCAAGTAGACGGAGATGGTAATGGAAGATCAAGCAGGCAAATTTTCAGTTGGGACGAGGTCACCCCAAATATGATATGGTAAGTGATGTTCAAAAACAAAAAGCTGATATCACTTTTGGTCGGTTGCTTGCATTGAACCCAAGATTGAGGAGACAATGGTCGACCAATGTTAAAACAAGGTTACCCCGTGCAAGAGGTGATGCACAGGCAGTGTAGAATCTGGCCTTAAGGGTGGGGAGTCCCACGGATGTGCTTATGGTGGTGGAGGTTTTGGTGGAGAGGAAGAAACAGGTGCAAGCATATATTGATGGTGGTTCCCAAGTTTTTGTGATAATGGAGTTTTCTATGAAAGATATAGGCATCAAGTCTATAGTCAGGTCTAATGTTCGGATGAGAATGGCCAACCATGCCAAAGCTCGATGTTTGGGAGTGGCCCAAGATGTGAAGGTGAAGGTTATGGGTATTGAATTCCTCCTTGATTTTTTTGTTATGAAAGCACGTGAAAATGCATATCCAATCATACTAGGGAGGCCGTGGTTGTTGGCAATCGAGGCCAAACAGGATTGGGGAACATGGGTTTTTACCTTGCCGGATAGGGCGAATGGCGAGGCAAATTGTGCTCGACTTGAAGACTAGAGAAAGCCGCTTTCACCCAGGGGCTAGGGATGGTCAAGATGGCTCCACTACAAGCTACGAGTATGAGACGAAATCGAAATTGACAAAGGCTTGAGTAGTGTGGGAGAGGAAGAGAGTGATGAAGATTTGTTAAAGCTGGACACTGACCTATTTGGAGTCACGGTTGATTCTACTAAATCCTCTAAAGGTATGCAAGCTCTGATTGGTGGTTTTGAACCTGGTGAGGTAGAGAATTATTTAGGGAAGGATCGGATCAAGCAAGAAAAGGAAAGCTATGTAGAGCTATGTGCCTAGTTTCCCGATTTGTTTGCCACGGAGTACAAGGGTTTGTGGGGAGCCAAAGGAGTGGAAATTGAATTCTTCTTAAGCCCGGGTGCAAGCCAAAGGCACAGAAACTGAGAGGGTTGGGGGACATTCAAAAGGAGGCTTTGTGGCAAGCGATCAAAAAGTTGTTGGAGGAAGGTATTATATATCCAGTAAAAGAGGCTGAGTGGGTTTCCCCTGTTGTCATTACACCAAAGAAGAATGGTAAGTGGAGGGTTTGTGTAGACTATAAACCATTAATTGCTACTATCAAGCGGAACCACTACCCTTTGCCGTTTCAGGACGAGATTTTGAAATAGGTTGCAGGACATGAGCGATATTCTATTATGGATGGTTTTTGAGGTTACTTTCAGATTGGTATCGTGTTGGAGGACCAATTAAAGACTACGTTCATCTCACCATGGGGGTGCTTCACTTATTGCCAGATGCCCTTTGGATTGGTAAATGAATATGCGATATTTCTAGACTAGATGAATAGTGTATTTGGGCCATATCTGGGTAATTTTATCAGAGTTTTTATGGATGATACTGGTTGCTATAGTTCTAGGGTGGAGCATTTGTCCAAGTTAAAGTTGTGTTTCCAAAGATTAGATGAATAAGGAGGCCAATTGAACACTAAGAAGTGCAAGTTGGCACAACTGCCTGGGCTGCAGGCTCATCTTTTGGGCCATGTGGTCTCACAGAATGGTATTGAAGCGGATCTTGAAAAGTTGAAGGCTTTAGTTTTGATGGAGCCTCCCACCGATCCGACAGGTTTGGCTTCTTTTGTGCACAAATTCAAGTACTTGGCTAGGTTCTTGTAAATGCTCTCCCAGAATGTGTACCCCTTGCAAAAGTTGAGCCAACAGATTCATGGTTTATGATGGACTGAGGATGCACATGTAGCCTTTGATAAGGTGAAGGAAATATTGTGTCAGCTGCCCACGATGTGTCCTCCTAACAATGAGGATGTTTTTTATGTGTCGACGACGGTGGGTACGGTTGCTATAGGTGAGGTATTGATGCAAAAGGTAGGTAAGTGATACAACCAATCTATTTTGATAGTAGAGTGATTAGCATAGGGGAGAGATCATATATGGATGCTGAACAATGGGTGACGACCTTGGTCTTTGCCTGTCGCAAGTTCAAAGTGCATTTAATCGTGCAAAAGTTTTATGTGCTCACATCTAACAATTTGTTGCCTGAAGTGGTGTTTCATCTACAACCAGGGAGAAGAATAAGGAAATGGGTACTGGAATTGTAGGAGTTTGAATTTGAGTTTAAAATTGACCATACTAGTAAGCCTCATTTAGTTGATATCCTGGTCAACAAGGATGCGAATTTACCCATCTACCCGAGGGTGGTGAAAGAGGATGTTGCAGAGGAACCAGATCTGAAGGAAGATTTTACCATGTTGTTTGGTGGCGCTTATACAAGAGTTGTTCAGAAGGTAGGAGGTGGTGTGGTCATTCAGGATCCCTATGGTGCGGTAATTTTTTCCAAGGCCTATGATTTGGAGGGTGTTCACACAAATAATGAAGGAGAATACTTGTCACTTCACTTGGGGCTCAAGCAATGTGTCGAGTTTGGTATCTCCAGGTTGGTAGTTAAGGGTGATGCCCTCTTAGTTATCAAGAAGCTTTTGGGGTAGTGGTAGGTAAAAAGAGATTTTCTCAAAAATTGGTTTTTTTCCATAAAGAAGCTATTAAAGTCCCTTAAATAAGTGCAGTTCAAGCATGTTAGGAGAGGATAAAATCAAGAAGCGGATCGGTTAGCTAGCAGTTGAGTGCGGACTCAAGTATCAAGTCTATATGTGGCACCAACTACTTATGCAAGTAGGGAAACTCTCAAGGAGGTTGATGATTTTTTGAGTACAGGTCAATGGTCTGAGGGGTTGTCAAAGCTGCAAAAGAGAAGAGTTGTTCAAAAGGCACGGAAGTTCACTCTAATGGGAGAAGATTTGATGACCTACGGAAGAGACGAAGTATTGGGAAGAGTTCTTTACAAGGAGGAGATCGACATGTATTGGAACAATGTCATGAGGAAAGCGGTCATCAGGGTAAGGATCAAGTTTTGTTTCGCATTCTAAGAGGTGTTTTTTGGTGGCCTTCAATCGTACGAGATGTGCACTACTGGTGCAAGACATGCCATCCGTGCCAAACAATTGGTGAAAGGAGACTAGAAGCTAAACCGCAAGGGACTATCATAGCTCATGATGCAGTTGAGAAGTAGGAATTGGGTGCCATCGGTCCGTTGCCTAAGTCTGTAAGTGGTAAGAAGTACATTGTGGTAGCCATTGATTATCTTACCAGGTGGATTGAAGCAAAAGTGGTAAAGGAGGTAAATGCCCATACAATTGCTCAGTTTGTTTTTGATTGCATATGTTTCCATTTTGGAGTGCCTTGGGTGCTCATTTCTGATCGGGGTCAGGATTTTAGAAGCAAGTTAGTGCTGCACTAGTGGAAACGTTAGGTATTCAGCATAGATTTTCATCTCCATACCATCCTCAGTGCAATGGTTTGGTTGGGAGTGCAAATGGATAAATCGTCAAGATGCTCACAAAGTATATATACAAACAGGTTGAAGAGTGGGAAGTTAACCTTGATAAGTGTTTGTGGGCATACATGACCTCTTACAAGGTGGCTACCAGCTTTACTCCCTATGAGTTGGTCTATGGCAAGAAAGCAGTGCTGCGCTTTCATGTACAGCTAGGGGCACTAAAAGGTATGTGGAGGATTAACAAGTCTCACCAAGATGTTTTGTAGGATAAGATAACTAGTCTTGAAGCCCTGAAGATGGACCGTGAAGCGGCAACAAATTTTTATGAAGCAGTGGGAGAAAAGAGTAGCAAAGTTCAATCCGCATTTGCCATATAAGCAAATAGAAAAGGGAGATTTGGTGATGAAATATGAAAGCTATTTGGATTTTACCTTCCAAAAGAAGTTTAAGGAGGAGTGGATAGGGCCTTAAAAAGTCCACAGGTCTTTCCTAATGGCACTTATTTGTTGATGCGGATGGATGGTCGTCTTCTCAAGAACTGGGTGAATGGGGTGCGTCTCAAGCCATATTTTGAGAGAGAGTTGGTGCTAGCAGCGCATCAGGTTTTAATAGAGGGGGTTGGGCAATCAACCTGAACAAGATTTACACCAGCCGCAAATAAGACTTTGTAGATACAATAGTCTTTTTTGGTTTGCTCACAATTTTGGATAGTGTTTGCCAATTTTTGCAGTTGGTAGAAGAATAAAGATTCTTTTTGGTTGAACATGAATGTTCAACAAGGGGGGTGGGCAAGGATGGTGCAACCAAAGTGTGTTGATCCTGACAGAGGACACATGCAATGTGTATGCTTATAGATGCATAGCAGAGAGCTAGAGTAGATGGGAAGAGCTTGTGCAAGAAAGTGGCAACAGAGATGTATGCTTTATGTGGTTTTCTAGGCCAAAAAGGCTCCAGATAGGGCCTGACACGGTGGAAGATGAAGGGTGATCAAAGTAGTCTTTTTGGGCCCTACTATGTAGAGCTTGAAGTGTTGAAGGAACAAGTTTAGACGGCTCATCAAAAGGAGCTATAGGATGCAAGATATTTGAGTTTGAAGTTAGAGGTGGTTGCAGATTTGAGATGGATAGGCCAGATGATGCCAGGTGGTACGAGCCAATTTGGAGCTATGAGCATGTAGTGCTTGATTTATGGAGCCTACTAGTCTTTTCAGATCGGCAATCTGAGTCTCGGATGCCAAGATATTAACATTTGAAGTTTTGCCAGGGCTCGGGTTGATGCTAGTCTGTTTATGCTGGGAAATTTTCCATCTAGTGTTTTTTGAGACTCAACGAGGTTTTGGATTGTGCTATGCAGCATATGGAGTTAAGAGGAAGAAACTGCATGTCGATTGGAGTTCGGAGCGTGAAGTTATAGCCCGTTGAAGTTGGGGACCCCAGTGTTGAGCATATCAACATTGATGATTGTGGAAATTTTTGGACCTGTGGTTGGAATGCTTGGCGAAGTCAAAGTGTGTCCAAGACAGAGGAGACTAGAGCTGGAAACATGGAGTTTCAAGGGAAGTTTACGGCTCGATGAGAGGAGCACTACGCCAAGAACGACAGGTCTATGAAGGTGGGCCAAAAATGCGTTTTTGGTGGATTTTTTGGGTATTTTAGGAGCCCTTGGGGGTGTGTTTCTTAGGCCGTGCCACGTGGAGGAAGATGATCTCACATGAGCAGCATGAACTGGGGCAAGCGGGGTACATAGCCTATGTGAGGTGCCCCTCTTAGAGTCATAAGGCGTGGGAGCTCGTTGGGAGTGTGGCTACGGCGGGAGCACGTCCGGACAGTGTGTTGGTGGCGCGTTGGGCGTCCGTCGATGGCTGCGGGCGGTGTAGCTTGCAAGGAAGGTGATGATGTGGCGGTTTACCAGGGGGCCATGCCCGCGTGCCATAAAGGCACCAAAAACCTTTTGATAAGAGGCGGTACCCGCAGTAGCAGCATCGCAACTTTGGAAGCTTGGGGCTCAAGACAAAGGTTAATGTCGCATGCAAAAAGGGGGCCTAAAATAGAAACGAGGGCTGTGAATAAGAGTAGAGTTGTTACACGCCAAGGGGGGGCAAAAAAACTTTTGCATGAGGGGGGTTTTCTTGAAGAAGGAGAGGAAGAAGGAAGGTGCTCATGGAGAATTAAAGGCGGAACTTTTTGTGTGAAGGGATTGTGAAGAAAGCCGCGGACGGCTGTGCAGAGAAGCTCTCGAGGCCTTTCCAACGATAAAGGATTTCTTGCTTCTGTTCTAAAGAGGGGAACAATTCCGATGCGGCATCAGAGACATTTCAAACCCCTTGTTGCTCGTTGTATTGGAGACAACTACACCATGTGATGGTGTAGATTCTTTGGAATTGTAATAGCTTTTTGTTGTGACTGGAAAGAAAACCATAGCCGAGTGTGGTGTTATCTCTTCCCCTTGTTTTTCCCTTCTCGTCTTTGCTCTATCCCTACTGTGTGGTGCCCGTTTGGGAAGTGTGTGCCTCTCCGGGCTTGTGGTCTGAGTGGGAGAGAAAGAGAGAGTGGTTTGGGTTGTGTGGAAGCTGAGAGCAAGCTGGGTTAGTGCAAGGGTTGTGTGTGTACGGTCGTGTGTAGGATTTGCAGCCGAATTGTTGAGTTTGGAAGGTGAACTCTAGTGGATTGGGGTGTAGTGGTTATCCTGGGCTATAGAGAGGCTTGTTATTTTGTGCCGGGCGTATTCCCCTTTCCACCCATCCAACATTTCACAAGTTGAGAAAGCCAAATTCTTGCTTTCCAACATGCTATTGTAGTGCAATATACTCATTTGAACACTTCCATTAAGAGAGAGAGAGAGAGAGAGAGAGAGAGAGAGAGAGAGAGAGAGAGAGAGAGAGAGAGAGAGAGAGAGAGAGAGAGAGAGAGAGAGAGAGAGAGAGAGAGACAGAGAGAAACCACTCAACAAGTTCTAAGTAATCATACATATGTCTGTATGTGAAATTGCATAAGCTTTATTACTACTTTGTGTTGTTTGTACAATAGTACATGGGTTTTTTTTTTTTTTGTGTTTTATGGAACTTTGTGTGTTGTCATTTGCTTATTTATATATGACGTCCTATGTGTTGCTTATGCGACGGTCCATAAATTAAGCGTATTTTGATTAAGTGCATTGTAAAAGTTGTTCTTATGTGGGATAGAGAGAGATGTATGCTAAGGTCCTTTATACAGAGAGATGTATACTCATGCACATGTGTGTGGTGTACCGGGTGTGTGGGAGCATATATTAGTACCTAGTTCTACACCCACTATTGGGCACTGACGGTGAGGGCCACTTTTCAAATTTTGGACCACCTCTGTCTTGGTATGCACTTGATGGCAAGGCTTCAAGGCTTCGCGGAGGAGGAGGGACTTGATGCATTAAAATCATAAAAAATCTGTATAAATTTATTTTGTACATAGCTATGGTTTTGACACCTTTGGATCTCAGAACTAAGGAGAGGTAGGAATAAACCCTATGAAAATGAAAAATTCATTGGATGCTGATTCTACTTGGCTATCACTACAGGTGAAGAATAAGAGTCAATAGTCAAAGGGAGGAGAATCTTATGCATTAATGATTTGGAGTCAACAAAATGTTATCAAATTCAAGCATAATTCACTTATGGACACAAGGCTTGCACATGGAGTCAAGAGGGGACCACCTGGAATACTTTTGGAAGGGAAAAGGCGAACACATATTTTTGTGAGTTTTTTCTCTATTTTGGCATTTCAAATTGAAAAAAGTTTTCAATAGCAAAGTTGTAGGCATGGAGCTGATTTTTTTGCCCCTATTTTGTTTTATAATTTTTCCAGCTATGGTTTGGGAGATATGGCCAAAATGTTGAAGCCTATTTGTCCACATGGGAAGAAGTCATGATTATCCAACTCTACACGCACAATTTTTTATAGTTTTCTCTCCATTATTGCTCTATTTTCTATTATTTTATCAAGATTCTCTCAAATATTATAAGGAAGCTCTTGGAATCAAGCTATGGAAGGTGACATGGAGACAAAGCTCGCCATGATGAAGATGATTAGGAGGAAACAGGTCAATAAGTAGGGCACACGAAGCTCTCTCATTGGGGGAATGCCTCGAACTGAGGTTACTTTGTAATAACTCCTTTTGTTCATAATGTCTTCCCTAATCACTCTCTTGGCCTATAAAATGAGGCCTCCTCACACACACACACACACACACACACACACACACACACACACACACACACACACACACACACACACACACACACACACACACACACACACACACATTATCACAGCAGCTGACCATAGTATACCTACTCATATCCTAAAGGATTCCAAAAAAAAAAAACTCGGAATTGGTACTACTAACCTACTTTTTGCATGGTTGGATAAAATGCTACCTTATGGGTATCACCTCTTGCCCTAGCTCCTACCAATTTCACTTAATACCCTTTTAAGGCCCTTACCTGGGCGCGTGTGGTGATTTTATTCGATGCATTTTTGTATCATTATGTCGCGACGCGCATAACACCTGCTATGCTAACTGAGCTGGATATTAGGGTTACCTGGCTTGATGTCTCTACCTACCTCACCTGGAGGGATGTGTAGCTGTTATGGATGAGTGATTCTCGACTGATACAACACCCCCGCATATGAGTACTTTATGGCAATCCTCCTTGCCTCCTCTACCATATAAGGTGAGGGGCTCTTCCCCTCACTTAGAAAAGGTTCTTTCATTTGTAGTTGCTGGGTTGCATCGGCTGGTTTGGAAGGAATGGTGCTTGTTCTATTGGTTCATCTCTTGAATACATGGTGTTGGACACCCGGTGCCTCATAGGTTGGGACCATTTTGAATCTGATGGCTTTTTTACTAGAAGATGACGTCAAATCTTTCATGCATATGGTTATTATTTTGGTGTTTTGACACTGATGGTGAATATAAAGGATGAATGCCTGGTGGGGGTGCTGGTTATACATGGTTTTTCTGTCTAATGGAAGGAGAGATACTGGTCATACTGCCATTTTCTGATGGTTGCAGTTGGTTATGTTACATTCACAATTGCAAAAAAAGGGGGGAGCTTATACTTGGCCTGGTCTAGCTGGTTATACATAGACTCTACATCTTCAGGCTTAATTTAAGGTGTGATTGAATCTATTGCTCTATTGAGAATGATGAAAGGTTTTTTACTTTGGCATAGTGAAAGAATATGATTATTTTTGCTGGCTTCCAGTCCTACTCACTGAATGTAGAAATTTGTTAAAATTGGAGCTGTCACTCTCTGGTAAACTCTACTGCCTGGTTTCTGGCCACCAGCTAGTTTTTTGGTCTTGGATTTCTAGTATGATCCTGGTTTTTTTCTAAAGAAGATCCTACTCTCTTGGGTTTGGTTGGGAGTAGCCAAATCTGGCTCTGGTGCTGACTTACAATCCTACTTAGATATCTGGCTTAAAACTGGCCTTCTACAATACATCTAGTAAGGATACTACCATGAAATTAATTCTGGTGTTTTACTATTTTCCTTGATTTTTTTAAAAAAAGATTCTGCTTATTACCTGGTTGCCTGGCTGAATTCTGGTCTTTCTTACACCATCTTGTTCTTGTTGGTGTTACTGCCTTTAAAACCTCACTTAAATTTGGGCATGAAAAATGATTCTGACGAGTATGAGTATAATGTTACTGAGGCTCTGGATGATACTTCTCGGGTTACTTCTCAGCTCTTACTGAAGTTTCAAAGGAAACTCAGTATAGGAGTATAATAAAAAAATGCATTACCTGCTGCATACTATTGATTAACTTATTGACATTAGGTTTAAGTTTTGGATTAATGATAACCCTAGTTAATTTTATGTTGAAAGCTTGGTGGCACTGCTGTTATGCTACCAAAATAATATGGGTCACATTCTGGTGGATTATTTTCTTAGAACCGACACCGAGTTAACTGAGTTACTTTGGGAAATGACTCAAGATAACAGTTATATAGTTGCTCTCAACTGATAATAATAGTTGTTTGGTCCTAGCTTGTTTTGCTTTGATAGCATCATATTAAAATATGATAGTACAGGGTATACTTGGAAAACTAACCCAACTGCTACTGATGATTTTTTAGTTTTTGGATAATCATACGTATTACGGATTCTGCCAAGGTCCGGCGGGATAAGTGATCTACAGTACACTCTTCTCGTTTTTACCTAGTCTCTGGATATGGCTTGCTTGGTCAAAAGATAATCATGGCTATTTTTTTCTTTGAAGAGCTCGACATCGGAACACATTTTTTAGGATAAAATCACTTAGCTAAGCTTTTCTTGCAAAGATTTTTACTTACAATGATATGGATTAGTTGACTTTTTTTACATTAACAGATATTATATAAAGAGAAGCTAAAGTTATTTGTAATATGATGGAGATTTTTAATATGCAGGACAGTAGCTAGTCTAAATTTTTTAAGTTTGACATGGATAACAACTAATAGATTCTTTGAAGCCTACCATACGTAGCCAAGTCTAACATATCTGTTGTCTTGACTATATGGATGCAGGTGAGAATTCTATCTTGGCTTAAAGAGGTTTAGCTTGCTGCAGTCCGACTTCAGAAGCATTTAATGATTCAATTGTGACAGTTTTGATACCTTTGTACAAATTCATTTGGAATGATACTTCATTCTTATTATGTTGTACAGTTATGATTCAAAGACTGAGTTGTTTCTGTACTTATCTTTACATTGACATCTTTAGCTAGTCGTCTTTTTGAACTTCTTGTTCATTATTTAAGTTAAACAACTACTTGGGGGGTTCACTATGTGTAAAACTACCATATCACGTGCGTTCAAGACATGTTTGTAGAACCCCTTATCTGTGAATTTTGTTGAGAATATAATGTACCCTTTTCTTTTAAAATTTGTAAGTTTTTTTCAAATTTGAAAAAATAATGCCCTTCTATATATATATCTCTGTAAGTTTCAAGAACTTTAAATACCCTTCTGTTGAACTCACGTGATAGGTTACATTTTTATTAGGTGACCTCCCCGGGAACAGCTACACACACACACACACACACACACACACACACACACACACACACACACACACACACACACACACACACACACACACACACACACACACACACACACACACACACACATACACACAATTTTACTTATCATTGAGAGTCCCTAGCATATCTGACACCTACTTCCTAAAGCCCCACTGTATTGGGTATCCACCATGGGACATGGTTCTTCTTAGCATAGATAAAACGGTGGTTTGCTACCTTGTGTAAAACCAATCGTGAAAGCGCTAGGGTATTTTTCCTCATACTGCATCATGGGCAGCCTCGCTTTCTCAGGAGGGGGTCTCTCCACTCATGGCGTTGTGCTCACTACACAGGAATGGCGGCCTTCCTCCTTCCTCTATTTAAGAGGTGAGGGTGCAACTCTACCCCAATACAATACTCTGTCAAGAGATGGACATACCATTTTTGCTCATCAAAATACTTTGAATTTTGCTTACTACTGTTGCTTTTTTCATTGGTTATTGATCATTGAAGCTTGGTTAAGCCCTGCATATTGGTTGGATATGGAACATAAAATAAAGATGGGTGGGGTTCTCTGACCTTCTACGCACTGATATTGAATGTTTCTTAAAAGGGGGGTAGGATCATAGGGGTGTTGGGCCCGGTTGCACATTATTGCTGTACTCGGTCATTTATATATTGATTCGGATGGGGTTATGCAGTACTTTGCCCCATTCTCACTTGTGGATGTAGTTCCTTTTTGTAGCTTTGGGCATTGACTTGTTACTAGCACTTAAGCATGCTATACTGTATGGTAAAAGCCCACTGCTTGGGGTTGCTATGTGAAATAAATGGGGTTGACGTGTTGCACACAGATACTGGATGGTTTTTTTGGGGGAGCTTGCCCCGAGTGCTTATCATGGCGCTACTGCTTCAGTACCTAGAATTTTTGCATGAGGTGTTACAAATCACTAGGCGGATGTGGTTTTTTGCCTTTTGGCTTATGGTAAATCGGGGCTTGGCCCGACTGCGTACGGTTATTAGATGGTGTTTTTTGGCTCGATTACTTACAGGTACTGGGTATATTACTAGTCGTCTTGTTAAGATATTATTGTAATTTGTTTACAACCACTAATGATAGATGAAATTGGAAATGTAAAGCGCAATGGATTTTTTCCTTTAAACTTTTTGGTTGGACTCAAGGTCTCCCAAGGGCTCATTGCCACTTGATTTGCTAAAGAGACACATAAGGTAAGTGATATACAAATTGGGGGATGATTTGAGGCCATTTACCATGATAGACTTAAACTGTATCGAACCTAAAACTAAAATAGCTTGATGCTTTGAAAAACTATAAATGGAATTTTCTAAAAAACTTCTTTTAAAAAAATGGTGGAGCTTTTTATAAATTGATAAAATTATTATTGGATGATTCAAACACTTGGATTAGAAGGGGTGATGACCGTCTAATCAAAATGATATTCTTTTGCTAGAGACTTTGGGTTTTGTATTAAAAAACAGGAACATTTCTTACTTAAATACTTTGGACTAAGCTTGGAAGTTAAAAAAAGTTTGTAAGATGAA
This sequence comes from Adiantum capillus-veneris, assembly GCF_014529385.1. Classification (NCBI taxonomy): domain Eukaryota; kingdom Viridiplantae; phylum Streptophyta; class Polypodiopsida; order Polypodiales; family Pteridaceae; genus Adiantum; species Adiantum capillus-veneris. The sequence goes on along the minus strand of NC_140951.1, from coordinate 123,951,104 downwards.
CATGGATAACAACTGATATAGTCCATTGATACCTGTAAAACACATCCAAGGCTAACATATTTTTTGTTTTGTTTGGATGGATACAGGTAAGGACTCTATCTTAACTTGGAAAGTTTTTTTGGCTTCTGCAAGTTGTCCAACACTGGATTACACATTCACCTACTGCTAGGGATGTTCTTCTGACATTTGTATATTGGAACGGGGCTTCATTGTTACAAACATTGTACAAAAATAATTCCAAGGTTGAGTTGTTTTTGTACCTATCATTTTCTTTTTTCTAAAGCCATCTATCTTTAAATGTAAAAAGTTCAATTATATCTTATTATTTATGATAAACAGCTAGACACACATCCTAAACATAATGTTTTTTTCATTTTATGAAAAAATTGGGATGCTGGCTTTGAAAAGTAATTCTAAAACTTAGTTCTAAGATGCATCCACAATCTGTAATCCCTTGATTGGTTGACTGGTGCTAGGTGGTTCTTCATAGACTTTTTTTCTAGTCTCGTGCTCACGGCTATTATAGTCTTTGACTTTGCCGGTTTAAGGTTTGCAAGCCCAATCTACAGTAACTGATCTTATTTATGTTTATATATTTCCTTTCAGGACCACAAACCTTTTAGAATGACAACCCGCATGAGTGTAAAACAAATCCCTGAGAATCATACAAAGATTCTTGAGCAGATTAAGTTCTACCTTAATAACCGCAAACCAAAAAATGCTATGGCAGTTAGAACCCGACATTTCCTTGCTAGAAAGGCCAAGGATTGTATTACTCACTACAATAAGTAATCATAACCTCACTAAACTTTTTTGATATATTGTAGACCCTTGCTCTCTCACAAGGATTGGAATTGACGTCTGAGCCCCTCTCTGTGGCCACATCTCTTGTCCTTAGATGTATTAACAGCTTGGATGCATCTCAACTAATATATGACTCGACTCTTACCATAGATAAGAAAATGTCTATCTTGAACATGTTATCTTTTAATGATTGGGTTAAAGTTTTGGCTACCTTAGACAATGACTCCAATGAGGAGTGAATTTGATTTCCCAAAACATAGCCCAAACTCCCATACTCTCTATACAATACCATCAAGAAAGCTTGCCCTATTCTCTTCTTTTGGGGTTGATCTGTCTAAATTTTTTGAGGAATTTGTGCGGCCTCAATCCATCTTTTGTTAGCACCCCGGCTAACCCTACTATTGAAGGGGATCGGGGAGCACACCACAGACGGAGAGTGAGAGAGAGAAGGAGACACACGCGATGTGGGTGGGGAGACTCAATGAGTGAGCAGCTCCCTATACACTTATGCTATGTATAAGGTATACAAGTCAGTGGGCGCCATGTTAAGTATGGAGCCTGATTTACCCTTGTAATTTTATGTGGTAAAAGCGCACATTTGTAAGGCCCCCATTATGAGGAGAAGCCATCGTGCGTGAAGAAAAATCACTCACCGGAAACCAAAATTTTCACGGACAAGAATCAGAGGCAACTTTAAAGGCCGCCCCCGAGATTTTTTTTTCGCCGGAATATTATGGCCGGCTGGCGGCCGGAAAGTGGTCGGAAAACAACCGGTCGGTTGGCCGGTGGTCGGAAGTCAATGGCCGGTGGCCGGTGGCCGAATTCAAAAGCGGACTTGTCTTCTCAAGGGCGGCCACACATGGGCGGATTGGAGGGTCCGATTTGGTCTTATTCGCACAAGGGCGGCTACACATGGCTGTCTCTCATAAGAGAGGGCAACCCTTTTGGCCTATAAAAGGAGGCCATTTCTACACACATTTCATAGTGTGAAGTTGATGCAACAAGTTGAGTGTGAGGTGGTGAGAGTGAAGCAAGGCGGGAGCTCCATTAAGGGTATAATCCCTTTGTAAACTACTTCTTGTTTTGAAGTACTAAAGCCATTGAGTGGCTGCTTTCCCGTGGACGTAGCCCACATTGGGTGAACCACGTATATCATGTGTACTCTCTCTCTCTCTCTCTCTACTCTATAATCTCATGTATGTAAATCTGTCTCTCTCCATTAAGTAATCTACTCAATTATCTATTTAGCTACGTCTTATTTCCTAACACGCCCAGACTCTGGGCGACCGGGCAAGGCACAGACGCCTATACCCCAACAACCTCCCACTTAAAGGCGACTGTGCCTTTAAGCAAGGGAACCTAGTCTAAAGACTACAAAAGGCAAGAGAAAATCGCTCTCAACCGATGCCCACTGGCTGGCTATGATTGTGTGCATCCGGCTGTCCTGTTCCTGTGTAAGTCCATACACCACTAGACGTACCGCACACGTACTGCAAGTATGTACGCAATACCTGCATATCTCCCTCGTGCACTATGCCATCATCAGTCAACAAACGACTGACAACCCCAACTGCAAATGCTCCCACTGCAGCTGCGATATCCGGTCTCAAGATCAACATCTCATACATGAGACCACCGAATGCCGATGCAATGCTAGCGGGCCTTGCTAGCTCTACGGAGCATCCATCAACATATATATCCCTGGCAATAGTCATCTCTGACTGACAAGGCGTGTCAGCCACATGCATCTCCTGACTGTCCACAAAAGACAAATCAATCTGTCGTGCAACCTCAGAGCAAACCAACTGCTCTAGGTGTCTGTTGGAAGACATATCCTGCACAACTATATCCCCGTGCTCACTGTCGAGCATAGAAAGGAATGACTGCACAATCGCTGACATCTCAGTCTCCTCTGCAATCATCCACTGCAAACATGACCACTCAATCTGCTGTGACTCACTAGAGCTCTCATGATCTAACTCCGTATGCATAGACTCTTGCACAACGTCCTCCTGTCGTGACTCACTAGAGCAAGACCGCTCTACCTGTCTATCCTGCATAGAAGTATCTCGCACAACTGACTCTCTGCTTTGCTCAGTCACTAGCAAAGCATGCATGTCTAACTCTGTCACCTCTCTGTGTGACTGCTCCAGTCGTGCCCCAACTGTGTGCACAACAAGCTCACTACTCTGCACTCCATGCAAAGTACCCTGCAACCCATGAGCAAAAGAGACTCGCCTGCTCTCTCGCTCTCTACTTGGCTGCATGATCATAGAGACAACACCGTCTCTCGCATGATCCACATGCAATGGGTAACCTGTACCACTCTTGGCACCTCTTACAATCACTAGCGAACCCAAATGCATCACAGAATCTCGCTCTCGTAGCAAAATCTGACATCCACTATCCCGTAAATGTCTGACTGAGATCAAATCCCGTCTCAGATCTGGCACATAACGCACATGACGCAGGGTAAATCTCATACCACTGGGCAAGGACAAACATACGTCTCCTGCACCCTCAATGTCATACACAACACCATCAGCCATGTGCACACAACCAAGTCTCCCACTAGAAAACGTGCTAAACCACTCACGATGCGACGTGACATGGAAAGTAGCATCTGAATCTAGTAACCAATGTGAAGACAATGTGCAATCCGATATGCAATCCGTAGACATAAGATCGTCTGAAGACAAGCTAGATGTAAATGTGACATCGCCATCACAAGCATACTCAGTAACCACCATACTGATCTCACTAGCATCTGTCATGCCCAAATTTGCATCACGCATCTGTCGCCTCCGTTGTCTCAAATGCCTGAAACATCGACGCCTAATGTGCCCTCTATGTCCACAATGCCAACATGTGCCGTCGAGACTTGCGTGTGGGACCAATCTCTCCCATGGACATAGAAGTGGGACTAGAATCCCCTGTAGACATGGATGTCGCGTACATAGCATGTAAACTCTGCCATAAAGAATGAGTTGTAGTCTCCCTCGAGACCTGCCAGTCAACAGACTCAACCAGATGCAAACGAATCGTAGAAATTGCTAACTCATCAAGATCCTGCCAATCATCATCACTCATAGACTTGGGCTTCGCCGATAAACCACACAAGGGTTTATACTGCCCCAAATCTGTCAATGCAACAAGCATATGTTCCTTCCAAGCAACAAAATCTGTATCATCAAACTGTGTCAGACCATAACGCTGGAAGTCAAATGAAAAATCAGTCATAATGCTCGCAAAAGAGCAACCAACAATGAGTAGCAAATGTCAACCAAATCAGCCCTAAACTGGCTCTAATCGCATCAACAAAAGTCTGCAAATATGGCTGCAAATCAGTCCCAAAACAGCCCCAAAATTCAGCTCTTAATCATCTGCATAAACAAGTCACAAATGTGTCCCAGATCAGCCTACAACTGAGCCATACATGGACACCTGCAACGAGGAAACAATGGCTGAAAATTCAGCGCCCAAATAAGCCCTCAAACCTGCCTGTAAACTTGTAAACCTGTAGCTGAAACCTGCTAAAAAACCTCAAGCCATTAGTGCTCGAATCCGGCTACCTAGCTCGTAGCCACACAAGCATACATCACAACGTTCACTCCTGTGAGTGTGCCAAGATAACTGTACGTCTGTCAAACCGTGAGCGAATCACCAAGCCCACACTGTGTGGTATCGATGCATACACATGCACAAATCTCCCACCTGCAGAGAACACCGCACGCAAATGCTGAGTGCAACCCGCAATCTCTACCTAGATCGTATAAAACTCCTGGAAAAATTTCGCCGGAGTTTCGTCAGTAAAACGGCCACAAAACCAGTAACCAAACTGACTGCACGCTCAAAACCATGAGCAACAAAAGCGCATCAAACCGTACTCCAAATGCATGCACCAATCTCCACACTTTGCATACATCATTGTAAACACCTGCAAATCTAGTACACAAATATCTGCTCTACCTGTGACTGCCAAAAAACATGCTCGAGGCATACATTGCCGAGCTCAAAATGCAATCACATTAGTCTCCCTGAGCATCAAACCACATAAGGCATACATCGTATCCTCCCACCTGTGAGGAAACTTGCAGCAAATATCACTCTCACATTTGAGAGCAAACCATATGTGGAATCCTCGACACACAATAAACAACTGCTGCTGCAGAAAATTCAGCGTTCAAAATTTTAAAATTCTGATATTGATAGCCATTTTTTGGCTTTCCATAATTGCCATAGTAAGCTACCTCACCCTACCAAATTCACCCAAACACTATGTCTATCCCTACCATTTCACTGTAAATAGGCGTGTGTGAGTTAGGAGGCTTTTCCCATATCTTTTTAAAATCCTCAGCTAGCTAGTCACTGGGCTAGTTGAGTCAAAAAAATAAATAAAATAAAAAAAATAAAATATATTATGGCCCATTTGTGTGTAAATATTGCATTATATATATGGCCTAAATATAGAGATTTTTATAATTATTCTGGTATTTTATTTAAATATTTATACTTAGGTGTGTGTTTTATTAAACATGTGTATGCCTTCTTTCATCCTCTTACACCATAAGTATATTTTTTGCCAATATGTACATACTCTAACCTTATATTTTTCCTTTATACAAATCACTCCCACATTTTCACCCTCACCCTCGTGAAAACAAAAAATTGATTTCTACTCATTGGTCACGTTTATTATATTATTTACTTGCATACCTTTTCCTCTTTCACCCAAAATAATTCAAAGAGGGACCATATCATATGATTCCAATATCTTTCCATATCCATAACTCCTTCATATTTTATTATTATTTTTACTCATTATTGTAACACCATGTGCTCATTGAGCTAAAGTCCATGAATAGTCCATACACTAGTCCCACCATGTATATATTTCTTTATTCACCAATAATCCTCCTCCATGCATGTGTCAAGGGTAACTTGGATGCTTTGTATTATGATATGACAAAGGAGGGGCTCACTCTTGGATGCATTGTACAAATTCAACAAAGGAGGGGGCCACTGAAAACTTTTTGTGAGGAAAAAACAGGTATTTTGGTGGGATTTTTAATATCCATCTCCACTCCGAATTTGGAGTGGTGGTCGAAAGAGAAAATGTAGCCCACGCTTTGAATAATCACCTCAAATTTTTTCATGATTTTTGGAGCTACCAGCGGTGAGATATTATGTTTTGAGTGGACCCCAGTCTGCCCACTTTTCTCACAAGTAGCCCATAGTCTTCTCTCACCTCTTTCCACACTTCTACACATACACACACACACATTCCTCTCAATCCCTCACTCAAACCTGCACCTTCAATGGTTTCTCTCACCTTATTCACCATTAACCTCCCCACTTACTCCCATAGCTCTCATATGAGCTCTACATGTACATACACCATCTCTATGCCTCTCTCTATTATCTCCAAAGTACAATTCCATCTTACTCCTTATATATATACATAAATTCAGCATGTGTACCATGCTTAACCTCTGCAAATCAAAAGATCTCATCAACGGAATTACCATTTTCATCACGATGATCAACCTTGGCAGCGGTGGCGTAAAGAAGAGAAGACGAAGAAGAAGATCGATGGTCATTTAAGAACCTACACAAGTAAGTCCAAAACTTCTTCAAGCTTCACCATCACAAGGATTTGTTCACTTCATTCAACCATTTTACTCCAACCATCCCACCCATTCTACCCATTGTAAATATATCATTAACTTTCTAGTGATTACTAACACTAACCACTAACATACTAACACAAAATAGCCATTGACCTAACCATAAAAGACACCTCACCTCAAAACATGTGTATAGTAACTCTCTCTCTCTCTCTCTCTCTCTCTCCCTCTCCTTACTTACTTTCACCTTATCTACCATCAATAATGCTCTCTTTTGAGCCCACACCCATGACTCAAGCAGACAAAGAAGGCCCACAATGTTTTGATATTCAAAAAAATCATAATCTTGATTTGTTAGCTTGTAAATTAGGATTTCCAATAATCCTAATGAGGGGTCTCCAACCTATAAATAGGCCCCTCTCCTTCTTGCAAAACAACCTCCAACATCTCACATAGCACCCCAACACTCTATGCATGAGGAGAGACTTAGGTGTAGCAACCACTTGTGAGCTTCACTCTTGGTGTGAGAGAAGCTTTCAAGCTACACATTGCAAGTGAGAGAGCGTGAGTTCCACAAATCTCAAAACCACTATTGTATATGCTCTTTCATCATCAATAAATTGAGGTTTGGTGCATCAAAGGCGTGATTCGACGTTCAAATCTTCGGCCTTCCATTTGTGCAATACGGTTTGGTGAATTCAAGGTGACTTGTGTATTTGAGTTTTTATCGGTTGATCTTGATTTTAGAAAGTGTTTTAGTGTGTTTTCCATTGCCAATTTTGTGTCCATTGTAAGAGGGTATTGTGGTGAGAGGTCTCCCACACCCTAAGACAGTGTGTGTGTGTTTTGGCAATGTTTAGCAATCACTAAGCATTGAGTGAGTTTTATACAAGTTCTACGATAGCATCATAACGAACCATCTCCATTTGCAAGTCACAAATAAGGTATTACGCAAGATCCTTTTCTCTCTCTCTTCCCTTTTCTCTAGCTCTCTCTGGTCCAATTTGTGTGCGTCTTGGTGTGAGGTTGTTTGTGTGTGTTGTGTGGTGCATCTTCTTCGTTGTGCCAAAATATATCTTGCGTCCTAGTTCGCATACCATAACTAGGTGGTGCCCCTATCTTGTTTGGGTTTGGCTGTGGGTTTGTTGTTGTGTTGTGCTTGTGGTTGCCCCAGCCCCAATTGAGCAGCACGGGAGCCTTGAGGGGTGTTTAGAGGTTGCCTCTCTTGTTGCCCGCCCCGGACCGCCTCAATTTTGGTGCCCCCACTGAGGAGTGACTTTGTGCTTATTGTTGTTGTATTGCATGAATGCTTGAATTTTAACATAATCAAGTAGATTATATGAATCATGAAAACTTGTATGATCGAGTTTAATTTCAAGGCAACAAAAATTGATCTAGAATATGGTTTGGATTAGCATAACATAAGAAAGGAAAAAAACATTTTCGCATAAGAATCTAAAATTCATGTTGAAAGACCTTTCAAAACTTTGTGTAGTTAGTTGATTTCATGAGAGAAAATGATTGTTTGGAACTAATCTTTGTGTGGTTCTAGCATTGAGAGACTATGACACGCTATACTTTTGAGGATATCCCAATCTTCTTCGGGAATCTAGAAGAAGATGTTGATGATTTTCTTGTTGATTTTAGAATGGTTTGTCATATCCTTGGTAAAAGGGATGACATTGAAAAAGGGGATTTTCTATTGCTATGCCTTAGAGGCAACGCTGAGCAATGGTTTTGGAGTATGTCTTCTCAGATTGAAGATGGGTATACCCAAATTTCCAAAGCTTTGAAGGCCAGATTCTCTAAAGTTCCAACAACGGAGAAAGCATGGGCTTCACTACGGAGACTACAACAACATGGTGAAGACTACTATGCTTATGAGGATATTTTTTCTCGTCAATGGGAAGGATGTGGATTTAGTTCTACATTTCCAGATTATGTAAAAATGAATCAATTTATTTCGGGTTTGTCTCCTTTCCTAAAGACTAAGGTTACTTGTAGTGGACCCTCTACCTTTGAAGAAGCGGTCACTATTGCCCGAAGGAAGTTTCACAAGTACTTCTACATCAAAAATGGTTTCCATCATGCTGGAAGAACCAACCATCATGAAAGTGTTTCTATCAAGGAGTCATCTCCTTCGCCATACTTGTCTCCTTCTACTCCGACAAATGTTGAAGAAGTTACTTACATGCCAACTGATTATTCAAGTGCTAAAGTGTGTGGCCAAGATTCAAATGTGGAATCTCTTTCTTCTACCTTTATCACAAGCATGCAAAAATCGACAAAATATATCTCAAATGGCATTGATGATTCAATAATGGATACATCCAACCTTTTGGCGGAGGATCAATTTCTAGTCCGAGCAGACGAAGCTTTTGTGCAACATGACTCTATGGAGAATGAAGAACTTGAAGGTAACCTTGATCTTATGGAATGTTCTGAGAGTGTATCTTGTCTAAAAGAAGAGAGTGAAGAAGAAGATGAAATCATAGGTGGAGAGATCATAGACCACATTGATCATAAAGAGATGATTGTGTACATGGAATGCCAACTCCAAAAAAAAGCAGAAGAGTGTGAGTTGAATCCAGGTGAGGATAATCTTGAAGAAGTGTTTGAGGATGTTGAAAAGAATTGGTATGACCCATGTATGTTAAGCATAGAGGAACCTATCATGCAAGAAGCCAAATGTTTCACAAAATCAAACAGTACTCCATCAACCTTTGAGGTGGTACAATGTGAGGAGTTACAACCTTGGCAAAGGGGGGGCTTAGAAGGGGATGAAGAACATGGGAGAGTAGTAAAAAATAAAATCATAAAAGGAAACTATCAGAAGGGTATCATTCTCTCCAATGGTGTTTTAGTGGGTGGCTCTTCATTCATGGGACAATCTCTTAGCAAGGAAATCCAAGCTTTTGAAGCCCCAATCATCTTCATATTGGGTTTCAACTCTTCAAGTTCAACTTCTCCTCTCTTCACATATACCTTTCATCGGGGACACCATACCTTCTTAAGCGGAAGAGGACATGAATACTTGGTGATAAACGGATGTTTCCAAATATTCTTCATTTGGTTCTTTGGTGTATGGAGGTCGCACATTGTGATGCTTCTGGTCTTCATCATAGATGAAAAACTTGTTGATTGCTACATGTGGATATTTCATCAATCAGTACCAAAATCTATTCTCTTCCAATGTGTTGGAAGCAATAGAAACCTTCATCTATTATCTACTTATGTGGTAAACTATCTGCAATATCTTCCAATAGCAACTGGAAGCATGGATCAAGCTTTCCTAAATCATAAAGGTCATAGAATTTTTTACTTGATGAGCCTACCCAGGTTGAATGAATTTTATGAGCTACAGTTCAGGAATTCGCTCATACAAGCTCTTGAAGATCGTAGCAGATACATCAACTTTACACAGGAGGAAGAGCAACCAATATTTTATATCACATTCATAGTGACAGATGCAATGATGGACAACAGTAAAATCTACAAGTTTCTTCAACCGAAATCAGTAAGTGATTCCATACCATACATCTCGCTTTGGGAAAGATATTTCAAGATCTTTGATCCTGGGGGGTGCTTATGGAAACTTTCTCAATGGAGGAGGTTTACTCCGTCACTTCATTTCATCTTGCTATTGGTTCGGAGAACCTTCCATATCACACAAGGTTTTTTAATCATACAACAAAGGTTCTTCAAAGATAAGAGCAGACAAAGACAGACGTTACATAATATACATGTTGTATGATCAGATAAATGGTACATGAATGTACCATTATCTAAGAGGGGGGCTAATGATAGCCGTTTTTTGGCTTTCCATAATTGCCATAGTAAGCTACCTCACCCTACCAAATTCACCCAAACACTATGTCTATCCCTACCATTTCACTGTAAATAGGCGTGTGTGAGTTAGGAGGCTTTTCCCATATCTTTTTAAAATCCTCAGCTAGCTAGTCACTGGGCTAGTTGAGTCAAAAAAATAAATAAAATAAAAAAAATAAAATATATTATGGCCCATTTGTGTGTAAATATTGCATTATATATATGGCCTAAATATAGAGATTTTTATAATTATTCTGGTATTTTATTTAAATATTTATACTTAGGTGTGTGTTTTATTAAACATGTGTATGCCTTCTTTCATCCTCTTACACCATAAGTATATTTTTTGCCAATATGTACATACTCTAACCTTATATTTTTCCTTTATACAAATCACTCCCACATTTTCACCCTCACCCTCGTGAAAACAAAAAATTGATTTCTACTCATTGGTCACGTTTATTATATTATTTACTTGCATACCTTTTCCTCTTTCACCCAAAATAATTCAAAGAGGGACCATATCATATGATTCCAATATCTTTCCATATCCATAACTCCTTCATATTTTATTATTATTTTTACTCATTATTGTAACACCATGTGCTCATTGAGCTAAAGTCCATGAATAGTCCATACACTAGTCCCACCATGTATATATTTCTTTATTCACCAATAATCCTCCTCCATGCATGTGTCAAGGGTAACTTGGATGCTTTGTATTATGATATGACAAAGGAGGGGCTCACTCTTGGATGCATTGTACAAATTCAACAAAGGAGGGGGCCACTGAAGACTTTTTGTGAGGAAAAAACAGGTATTTTGGTGGGATTTTTAATATCCATCTCCACTCCGAATTTGGAGCGGTGGTCGAAAGAGAAAATGTAGCCCACGCTTTGAATAATCACCTCAAATTTTTTCATGATTTTTGGAGCTACCAGCGGTGAGATATTATGTTTTGAGTGGACCCCAGTCTGCCCACTTTTCTCACAAGTAGCCCATAGTCTTCTCTCACCTCTTTCCACACTTCTACACACACACACACACATTCCTCTCAATCCCTCACTCAAACCTGCACCTTCAATGGTTTCTCTCACCTTATTCACCATTAACCTCCCCACTTACTCCCATAGCTCTCATATGAGCTCTACATGTACATACACCATCTCTATGCCTCTCTCTATTATCTCCAAAGTACAATTCCATCTTACTCCTTATATATATACATAAATTCAGCATGTGTACCATGCTTAACCTCTGCAAATCAAAAGATCTCATCAACGGAATTACCATTTTCATCACGATGATCAACCTTGGCAGCGGTGGCGTAAAGAAGAGAAGACGAAGAAGAAGATCGATGGTCATTTAAGAACCTACACAAGTAAGTCCAAAACTTCTTCAAGCTTCACCATCACAAGGATTTGTTCACTTCATTCAACCATTTTACTCCAACCATCCCACCCATTCTACCCATTGTAAATATATCATTAACTTTCTAGTGATTACTAACACTAACCACTAACATACTAACACAAAATAGCCATTGACCTAACCATAAAAGACACCTCACCTCAAGACATGTGTATAGTAACTCTCTCTCTCTCTCTCTCTCTCTCTCTCTCTCCCTCTCCTTACTTACTTTCACCTTATCTACCATCAATAATGCTCTCTTTTGAGCCCACACCCATGACTCAAGCAGACAAAGAAGGCCCACAATGTTTTGATATTCAAAAAAATCATAATCTTGATTTGTTAGCTTGTAAATTAGGATTTCCAATAATCCTAATGAGGGGTCTCCAACCTATAAATAGGCCCCTCTCCTTCTTGCAAAACAACCTCCAACATCTCACATAGCACCCCAACACTCTATGCATGAGGAGAGACTTAGGTGTAGCAACCACTTGTGAGCTTCACTCTTGGTGTGAGAGAAGCTTTCAAGCTACACATTGCAAGTGAGAGAGCGTGAGTTCCACAAATCTCAAAACCACTATTGTATATGCTCTTTCATCATCAATAAATTGAGGTTTGGTGCATCAAAGGCGTGATTCGACGTTCAAATCTTCGGCCTTCCATTTGTGCAATACGGTTTGGTGAATTCAAGGTGACTTGTGTATTTGAGTTTTTATCGGTTGATCTTGATTTTAGAAAGTGTTTTAGTGTGTTTTCCATTGCCAATTTTGTGTCCATTGTAAGAGGGTATTGTGGTGAGAGGTCTCCCACACCCTAAGACAGTGTGTGTGTGTTTTGGCAATGTTTAGCAATCACTAAGCATTGAGTGAGTTTTATACAAGTTCTACGATAGCATCATAACGAACCATCTCCATTTGCAAGTCACAAATAAGGTATTACGCAAGATCCTTTTCTCTCTCTCTTCCCTTTTCTCTAGCTCTCTCTGGTCCAATTTGTGTGCGTCTTGGTGTGAGGTTGTTTGTGTGTGTTGTGTGGTGCATCTTCTTCGTTGTGCCAAAATATATCTTGCGTCCTAGTTCGCATACCATAACTAGGTGGTGCCTCTATCTTGTTTGGGTTTGGCTGTGGGTTTGTTGTTGTGTTGTGCTTGTGGTTGCCCCATCCCCAATTGAGCAGCACGGGAGCCTTGAGGGGTGTTTAGAGGTCGCCTCTCTTGTTGCCCGCCCCGGACCGCCTCAATATGACGAGCGCGTCCGGAGCATGCCAAAACCCCAAGGTAGACTCCTGGATCACATGTATCCGAGTCCGGGTGTGAAAGCTATGCCAAAAACCTCCGTTTCGACTCAGAAAACGCAACATAAACTGCCAAAAGAGGGCTGAAAAATGCAGCTCCTCAACCATAGCTCGAATGAGGTTTCTGATGGCTCGAATGGCTTCGAAAGGGGGGTAAAACGCCAGCACACCTGGTGGAAACGCTCTCGGAAAGCTGAATTTGCTGATGCCGAAGTCAAAACCCTGTTTGCACTCTTGAAAGTGCGCGCGCGGACGCGATTTCGGGAATGAAACTAGCTCTCCGTTGTCGTCGTGACTGTGCACACACGCGCTCCCTCCGCACCTACGCTCTGATACCAATTGAAGGGGATCGGGGAGCACACCACAGACGGAGAGTGAGAGAGAGAAGGAGACACACGCGATGTGGGTGGGGAGACTCAATGAGTGAGCAGCCCCCTATACACTTATGCTATGTATAAGGTATACAAGTCAGTGGGCGCCCAGACTCTGGGCGGCCGGGCAAGGCACAGATGCCTATACCCCAACAACTATTAATTAAACTGGAGGTATATTTTGTAGGGATAGTGTAACTCTTGAAGCCGTCAAAGAATTTCAGAGTATTCTTTGTTCCCTCAATGACTCTAACCTCTTGGAAATGGTGCCAGAAATCTCTAAAGGTTTTCCTTTTTTACATGACAGATTGAAATCGAGTCTTTTCGGGTGGACCATTAGCTTTGGTTCCTGCCCAACAAGGCTTTCTTAGCACCTATTTTAAGTAAAACCGCGGTTTACATTGCCAACCTCCCTGCCTCTACTGTCGAAGACTGCAAACTCGTGATCTTAAAAGGAGAACTCATCAAAGCACCCTTCAACCTCAATCTCATTGACCATTCTAAATACCCTTCTAATACTGGCCTCTACACCCATACAAAAGGGAACATGGAGTTTGCTAAAAGCAACCTGGACTTCTACACAGAATCCATTTGGAATTTTTTTTGGTCCTATGTTAAATGTGCCTGCAAATTTTCTTGACCCTAAAGCCTCTTGCAAATCTAGCATCATGTGGTTTGATAATGCCATTTGGTTTATTCTCAACCACCTTGACCTATTCTTCCCAGAAAAACCCGTGGATTTTCACCTCTCCCTTATTTGCTCCTGGTTGGGCGGCCAAGCTAAACAGATAGTAATTGCTCAGATTGCCTTTAACATCTTTTGTCGATTAATGCTAGATATCTTGAAGGAACCGAAATCTGATGAACCTGGAATCTACCTAACCACTTATGCTAACTACAAAGGTGTAAAAATCATCACTAGCTTACTCAAACCATGTATTGATGAGGATGATTCCCTTGCTCTGAAAAGACCCAATCCTCTTACTATCCCCAACTCTTTCACTTCCTTTTTGACACCTGGCTCTTCCTCTAACTGGGGGAAGTCTCTAGCTACACTAGGGGAAGAGGCAAAAAATCCCCCATCAGGAATTTTCTTGAAATGTAATCCTTGGTGGAATTGCAAGTTGTTGCGAGCCCTTGTGGACGAAGGTTTCTCAACAAAGTAGCTCCAAACCAAGTCTATATCTACGTGTACTATCTTTTACATAATTACTTCTCGATTGGATACAAATTAAAGCTATTTTTTGTGAGTGCTTTGAACTACTTTTTGGAAATCAAAAACTGCTTGATAATGTACTCATTGGCTAGATGTATCAACATCCCATTAAAAACTTGGTCTACAGTGATGATTTTCTTTGGCATGAATCAACTCCCAAATGTACATTTAGTCAATTTACCACATTTTGCAAAAAATTTGATACATATGGTATGCATGTTTGTACTTGTAATCTTAGCATCATTGAAAATATCAAAATATGAAGAATCTTAGCCAATGGGCTCACATACCTAACTCTCCCAAGAAACCCTTACCTCGCTCTATCAACTTTACTTAGCTACCTAACTGACCTTGTCAATTCTCTCCAACTAAGAAGACATTCATACTGGACTTAACAAAAGTTATGGAGGAATGCTTCTTTCAGAAAATATCACAAATTCCTAGAAAATGGTTATCCACTGATAACTTCTGGTTAACACCACGACTTGCTCTTGATTTTTAAGAAATATCTAATAATTGGTTCATAGTTGGGCTGGATAAAAGCTCTAATTGTCCCACTCTTATCTGCAAAAACCTAGCTTAGAATGCTGCCCGTGATTGGGTTTATGGGAAAGAATTCATTAGAATTAACTCTTCCTTACAAACGGTTATTAGTAGCATCTCAAGACACTTAGAGAATTTAGGCTATATTTTACAAGACACTAAACTACCAGTACTTTTCCCCGCCTATAAGATACATAAACATAAATTCAGATGGATATCTAATGCTTCTATTGGTATCTTTATTGATATCACCAAGGATATCACTCTATGCCTTGACCTAATATTAGCTGAATTTGAACTTATGTGTGCCTCTAAACAGAAAATCTGCCACGACTTTCTCCAAATACAGTACAATCCATTATGAATACCAAAAAAATCTACTGAGGTCTCTCTTAACCCCCCTAAGCAAATCTTCCATATTTTTTCAGCAGATATCACACAATGTTATGAAAACATTCCCCTTGATGGGGATCTTGGCCTTAAGAATGTTCTAGCCAAGGTTATTAAAATCGCCTTCTCCAATGCAAAAAAGAAGAGTCTTTTCTACGTATCACTTTCCAAAAAACCTAGATGGATAAAAAATACTTACTCCGTACATCCCTTACACTTCAATGAAGAGAAGCTTTGTCTTTACATCTCATGGTTGCTTGATAACTGTACTATCCTTTCTGGAGGACATTGTTTTAACCAATGCTTGGGCATCCCCATGGGGTTCTCCTGTTCTCCACTTATGTGTAATATTTACTTGGTCTTCTTTGAATACACATGGTTTATCAAAGCCATGGAATGTAGGAATAATAAACTTTCACTGTTTGGACATGCTTACAGATGTATGGATGACATACTAAGCATCAACAATAATGCCTTCCTTGAGGAAACCTACCTTATTTATCCTCAATGCCTAAAGATTAAACCAACTTCTTTACTCGAGTTTGTAACACCCGATGAGGCTTTTTGTACTTTGGTACAGTTCTTGAACTTTTCTATCTCCCTTCGTATTCCTTGTTTGGAGGAAAAGAGGAATAGTAATAGGCCTCACAAAGTAGTGCTTAGCACTTGTATCATCCTACTATATTTAATCATCTACTCTTACTCCAACTACCTCCTTGCCTGGGAGGATATAAAAATACTAATAAGAAAGTATTATCGTAATGGCTTTAGTAGAAACAAAATAGTCAATAAAATTATACAGTTTCTTACTCAGCATCATTGGCCTGGGTTACACTTTAACCGTGAAAATCTCATTTCTCTAATAAGGTAGTAAGCCCATTCACAATGGGCCTACTATCGACTCATTGTGTTTGGTGCCTGGGACAGGGGGGGTACACACACACACACACACACACACACACACATTCAATTACTTACCATTGAGAGTCCCTAGAATATCTGACGCCTACTTCCTAAAGCCCCACTGTATTGGGTATCCACCATGGGACAACCCTTCTTAGCATAGGTAAAATGGTGGTTTACTACCTTGTGTAAAACCGGCCGTGAAGGCGCTAGGGTAGTTTTCCTCATACTGCATTGTGGATAGCCTCGCTGTCTCAGGAGGGGGTCTCTCCACTCATGGCACTGTGCTCACTACACGGGAATGGTGACCTTCCTCCTTCCTCTATTTAAGAGGTGAGGGCGCAACTCTGCCCCTCACTTAGCTTTGTGTGTTATTCTGATTGCATAAAGTTGGATTGTGTGTCTATTTCTCTACTGAACCAAAGTATGGAGCTCACGACACAAGTTAATCAGGTTGGATACTTTGCACACCTACTGGTTTAAAGGCATTATCACTGTAATAATGTTGCTTTAGCATGTTTTGATGGTATGGCTCTTTATGTGGCTTTCAATCATTATAGTAGTACCTACTTAGGGTTCTTTGGTTGGTGAGTATATATGGGTAATGGTGTTTTGACTGTGCATAAGTAATGTTCGTAACATTTTGGAATGGTTTTGGGGTATGGCATACTAAGCCGTTGGTACTTAAAAAACTCTGTAAAATAATGTTTTGGGCTGCTTTACGGTAACTATTCACCGTGTTTTTAGGGGCGGCTGCCGCTTGCATTAGCAAGGCAATACTCTGTCAAGAGTAGATGGACATACCATTGTTGCTCATCAAAATACTTTGAGTTTTTCTTAGTACTATTGCTTTTTTAATTGGTTATTGATCACTGAAGCCTAGTTAGGACCTGTATATTGGTTGGATATGGGAACATAAAAATAAAGGTGGGTGGGGTTCTCTAACCTTCTGCGCACTGATATTGAATGTTTCTTAAAAGGGGAGAGACTCATAGGGGTGTTGGGCCCGGTTGCACACTGTTGCTGTACTTGGTCATTTCTATATTCATTAGGATGGGGTTATACGATACTTTGCCTGCATAGCTTTGGGTATTGACTTGTTAGCACTTAAGCATGGTATACTGTATGGTAAAATCCCACCGTTTGGGATTGCTCTGTGAAATCAATGGGGTTGACTTGCTGCACACAATTACAGGATGTTTTTTTTGGGGGAGCTTGCCCCGGCTGCTTATCATGGCGCTACTACTTCAGTACCTAGAATTTTGCCATGAGGTGTTACAAATCACTAGGCGGATGTGGTTTTTTGCCTTTTGCCTTTTGCCTTTTTTGCTTGGCTCGACTGCATACGATTATTAGATGGTGTTTTTTGGCCCAATTACTTATAGGTACTAGGTATATTACTGGTCGTCTTGTTAAGATATTACTATAATTTGTTTACAACCACTAATGATAGATGAAATTGGAAACATAAAGCGCAATGACTTTTTTCCTTGATTTGGTTGGACTCGAGGTCCGCTAAGGGCTCATTGCCACTTGATTTTCTAAAGAGACACATAAGGTAAGTGTATATAAATTGGGGGATGATTTGAGGCCATTTACCATGATGGGCTTAAATTGTATCGGACCTAAAACTAAATGATCTTGATGCTTTGAAAAACTATAAATGGAATTTTCTAAAAAACTTCTTTCTTAAAAAACTCATATGGTGGAGCTTTCATTAATCTTGAAAGATAACTTATAAAATGATAGAAATATTAATGTATGATTCAAACACTTGGGTTAGAAGGGGTGACGGCCTTCTAATCAAAATGATATTCTTTTGCTAGAGACTCTGGGTTTTGTATTGAGAAAGAGGAACATTTCTTACTTAAAAACTTTGGACTAAGCTTGGAAGTAAAAAAATGTTTGTAAGATGGACATGGATAACAACTGATATAGTCCATTGATACCTGTAAAACACATCCAAGGCTAACATATTTGTTGTCTTGTTTGGATGGATGCAGGTAAGGACTCTATCTTATCTTGGAAAGTGTTTTTGGCTTCTGCAAGTGGTCCAACACTGGATTGCACATTCACCTAGTGCTAACGAAGTTCTTCTGACATCTGTATAGGTGAAAGCATGGGTTGGTGGTGCAAAGAGTAGTGTCCTTGACACCTCTTGTGAGGCACTATTGGATGGTGTTTTGTTGGCAGTTTTCAAAAGCCAAAAGATAAATATTTAATATTTCTAAAGGCGTTGTGCCAACAACTTTAACGGTTCTTGATTTAGTCGAATGCAAGACTCTCTACCTACCCTTTCAGTAGTCTATGAGCTCTCTCTCTCTCTCTCTCTCTCTCTCTCTCTCTCTCTCTCTCTCTCTCTCTCTCTCTCTCTCTCTCTCTCTTGCAAGAAGAAGGAAAATTGCAGTAGGAACTTGTGGAGAATTGTCATAAGGTGTGGAGACTAAAGGTCCAGGAGATCGGGATGGAGATGTTGCAGCAGGAGATTGGCCAACAGGATGTGTCTGAGCAGCAGCCTCCAATCGATTGTCACCTTTTATGGAATGTGGATTTCAGCAGCTTGGGAGAGCACGTTCCGCACCAGCAACAACCTCCACACAATTTTCATGTTGGATGGCCGGCCATTGCTTGTGGTGTCGGATGTTTTGAAGAGAGGATTGTGCAAAACGAGCCACCTCCAAGTACACTGCAGGGCTTTGAGTACTTTCAGCAGCATGCACAATACAATCCACTTCATGATGACATGACTCACAATTACCACAGGGATGACTCAGTCACAATTCGCCATGAAGGTAACCATCGGATGCGAGAATATTGGTCTATGATGAAAAGAGAGAGCCATAGGAGACAACGAGAAAGTGATGCATCAAGTTCAAGGTCAACAAAAGATGTGAATCAGGTTTGCATGAAAGTCTCAAAATGCTGGCAGGAAGCAACAAAAGGCATGACTTGCGATGCTAAGAAAACCGCCTTTCAATGTCTTCTAGGACTGCCAGCTTTTATACGTTTTCATCATGCATCTGAGAAGTCAATACCATCCAATATTCGAGGCACAATTACTAAAGTCAAAGCATCCATGTCTGAAGAAGAGCTGAAGATTAAAAGAGCTGTTTGCATGATGTTGGTGAATAGTGAAGGAGATCCATCAAGGTCTATTAGCAACTCCAAGATGGCCAGATTTACTGGATTGCATCGGCGAAACTTTGCAGCAGCCAATTCAAGGTTAAAACAGGCTGAAGTTGGCGCATTTCTTTTTCAATTATGTAGTCGTCAAGTACCTCAAAGTTCCACCATCACACAAGCGACAAAAGACCTTGTTTTTTCCTTTTGCCAGATAGAGACAAGAGTGTCGCCAAACAAAAAAGATGTGTGTCGAAAACGATTGGGCAGAAAATCTTACATAAAGCATCCAATACATTTGCTTGATGATTCACAGGTATGCTCCTAAAGTCTCATGGGTATGAACTTTGGATGTAGAGAAAAGTCATAGAGCTCCTTTCAAAGGTAGTCATGGAAGTACCATGATAGTATAAAAGGCTCTTTAGGTACTCTGGATCTTTGAAAGAGTCTAGAATACCTCGCAAAGGTAGTCTTGAAAGTACCATGCGAGTCTAAATGGGTCCTCTAGGTACTTTGGAGGTAGAAAAAGTTCATAGAGTTCCTTTCAAAGGTAGTCATGGAAGTACCATGATAGTAAAGAGGCTCTTTAGGTACTCTGGAACTTTGAAAGAGTCTTGAAAGAGGCTCTTTAGGTACTTTGGACATTTCAAAGGTAGTTATTTACTATGAGAGTGAAGAGGTTCTCTAGGAACTTTGGAGGCAGAGAAAAGTCACATAGTTCCTTTCAACGGTAGTCATGGAAGTACCATGATAGTATAAAGGCTCTTTAGGTACTCTGGATCTTTGAAAGAGTCTAGAATACCTTGCAAATGTAGTCTTGAAAGTACCATGTGAGTTTAAATGGGTTCTCTAGGTACTTTGGAGGTAGAAAAAGTTCATAGAGTTCCTGTCAAAGGTCGTCATGGAAGTACCATGACAGTAAAGAGGATCTTTATGTAACATTTAATGGCCTAATAACTTATGAGTAGCGAAAATTAGCATGAACATAGTGGGCATTTCATTAGAATAGATTCCTAATGAGAATTACAAGAGTGCTTGGGTGGAGAGAGAAACAAAAAGCATAACACCTAGTTAGATAGCATCGACAATACTTTCAAAAGAGAGAGAAATTAAGCTATTGACAACAGTTGAGGACCGGATTTGCATGGAGCCGGTCCCCCCTCCAAAAGGCTTTGTATTATGGTTTCTCCCATCAAGAGAGACATTGTACAATACAATTCTTTGTGTTCCTTAAAGACTAGCTAGTGCAATGAAGATGGAAGCTTCATGCACCAAGCAAAACACTTAATCAAACACAACTTGAATTATCCCCGTTCTCAGACCCAAGACCTCACACACCTTCGAAGATGGTGAGAGCTAGCAGGGTATGAGAGTAGATTGAGAGGAAGAAGGAGTATCTTACGAGAAAGATGTACATCTCCTCACATAATCACTCATATTAGCATAGCTTAGCTTAGTAATTAGCTTGGTAGAGGATATGAGCATGCATTGAAGCTTGGCTCTTGGTTGGATTTGCATCCACATGCCAAGAGAGTGTTGATGTAGGCTTCTATCTCACAAGCTTGGAGTAGGTGATGAGCTCTCCATTAAAGCTTGGGAGGAGATAGAGTATTCTTCCTTCACACATGGTCAAGTGTGAGTGTGTGTGTGTCAATGCCAAGCAAAAATCAGCCCCCTCTCTCTCTTGGGCGAGCCCTTGTTGCTAATTTGGTTTGGCTTTTGCCTCATTGGACCTCCCCAAGTCAAGCCAATGGGTATTAAGCAGCATAAGTGATAGCCTTCTGACATGTGTCCCCCTTTCCCCTTTTGTGAGAGCTTTAGGTAATTAAATAATTAAACTAAACTCTCATTGGACCCCTTTGCTTCCTGGCCAATAGAAATCAGGCAAGCCATGGGGCTTCTGAATGCTCATTGGACCCTTTGGGAGACTGCCCAATAGTCTTCTAGGAGACTTAATTCTCATTGGTTTCTTTTATTAAATGTTTTGAAATTAATTAAACTAGATTTACTCTAGCTTAATTCTCATTGGTCCACTTCAAGGGTCATCCAATAGAAATTGGGCACACCTTGTGGGCATCTGGCCTAGGGAGCTGACATGTGTCCCTCATTCCCTTTGTGTAAAGGGAGCCTTTGTGTGTGTGTGTGTGTGTGTGTGTGTGTGTCTTTCTCTCTCATCCCCTACCTTTAGGGCTCGCCCCCTCCCATGTAGGGATGTGCAAAGACTTTTAGGGCACACACAAAGCATCCAATTTTCCCTAGGGTTGACCTTTGGACACAACCTTTGAATTTTGGAACCTTAGCATTTTGGAAGTCTTAATGGGCTGAACCTTAGGGTCTTTTTAGACCATTGTTGCACATGTCTCTTTTGCAGATGGCCCCCCCTTTGGATCCCTATTTTCCCTCCTTTGGATCCCTACTATGGCCGGTCTGCTAGCTTAACCAATATTCTAGCTTTTTCTCCCCTGGCCTTCCCCACATTAAATGATCAGTTTAATATGAGAAAATCATTTAGGAGAATTAGATATTGATTATTATGAAATTACCTCTCTCTTGAAATCATAGTCGTCCTCGGCTATGGTGTAGAGAAGATAAAGCATGTTCATGAGTCCTTTTCTTAGCGGGTAGAGGATCCCTATGTTACCCTACGACATCATTCCATAATGGATGACTAGTCCATTTGGCGCTTGAGAGCCTGAGGCTGCCACAAGCATGTCTGCACATTAGTCCTATCAGTCTTCCATAGTAGAGTGACAAGCTCTACTTAGTGTTTGGGAGACTGTGCGCTCCTTGCCGCACTGTCGAAGCAAGGGACTTGCCAATACACCGTGTGCGAGCCACAAACGGCTCCAAGCACACAACAAGCCTAAACTAGCAAGCTCAAGAGAACAAAGGGTGTGTCACTCACCGCTCTACGCTCGCCTTCGTGGTGGATTCCTCGCCGCGATGAAGAAGAAGCTGCAGTCATGCCGCGCTCAACCGCTTCGCCGCCGTCGTGCCTTCGTAATGCTCGATCGCACACACACTCTCCCTCTCTCTCTCTCTCACACACACACACACACAAGGAGGTGAAGAAGAAGAAGATGGAGATGGAGCAAGAGCACTCTTCAATTGCACAAATGAGAGAATGAGTAAAAATTAGGTTTAGTTGGCTTTTATAGGAGCTCACCCCATTCACACTTGGGCGCCCATGCTTAACCAACTAATCCCTTGAATGTCCCAGTTAGAGTGCGCCTCTCATCGACGATCACTCTTACCCTTTTCCTATTGGTCCGACAAGCCCGGTACCTGACTCTACCAAATACATAATATGCGTCCATCGTAGGTGATGGGTGTCCGTGAGCCGTGAGGGTTAACATGCCCCCCTTCCTGATGTAGATTCCGTCCTCGGAAGCTATTGAGTTGAAGCTGGTTCGTCGAGGTGGAAGAGCATTTGAGATGAATGTCCTTAGCCTTCTTCAGTCACTGCAAAATCAAACAACATTGGCACAGTAATTGCATTCTCTTAAAAAGCATATGCAGTTTTAGGTAGAAAATTTGATTGGAAAAAGAATTTCAAACAATTTGTCAGCAATGAACATTAAATTGCAATGTAATCAAATGCATAAACAGATGTAAAGGTAGAAAATTAAACAAGTCTGGGGTCGCTATTTTGACGGTCGAAAAGCACTAGAGATCGAATATTAATACCATGGGTAAGCTTCTTAATTTTCTGTGGTCAATTAAGTTGTTTAATCGCGAGAGCCAAGTATTCATGTTCGAGGGCTGACTAGAGGCTATATCTAGAAAACCTTGTAGTTAAGCTACCATAAAAGGAATTTCTCATGAAATCATCGCCTGGCTGATTACTTTTTCTTTGACCCCCCAAAGTCTTTTCACACTGATTCAATTTTGATGTGTGTGCTTATTTTGTATGCCTTGGGTTTTTTGCTTTTCAAGGAAAAGCGCCCACACTGGGAACCTCTAGGGCTCAAGTACCATAGGCAATACATGTGAGTGATGTACCAAATCAAGCTGAGATTTCTCTTCCAGCTTAAAATTTTACATTGTGGCACTTTGATTTTTTGTTTGTTCATTTTCAGCATTTTAATTTTGTAACTTTGGGGGGTCATATAACACTGTTACCCTCCCCAGGCTCATCACATTAGTAAACTCCCTTTATAATACTTAAGCTAAAGGTCAATAGGGTTAAGCCCACTAGAAAGCCCTAGTACATTTCATACAATGCTGCCTAAATCGGATTAAGAACCTAAGTAACCATTGCTTATTAGGAAGGCATTCCCCATGGTATTAAGAGAAGATCTCTAATACCTAGCTTGGTCAAACTAGCTTAGTCAGACTGCTTGATTTTTAAACCTAGACAAGTGATTATGACAAAACATTACATTGAATTAAATGTTTGATACTAAGAAAATGCGCTGAATATTATGCTACCAATCACAATTAAAGCAGACAAACATGGATGCAAAAAGATAAGGGCAATGCTAATGGACAAGAAACACCTGTTTGTGTCGATGGTCGCGCTTGATTTGAAGTGTGAACGAGAGAAAGTTTCCATGAAGGTCCAAATCCTATCAATAGCAACACGCTCCTGTACACACTATGAAACACAAACAATACCTCTAGGAGGCACATTAGTGGGAAAAGAGATCTTTGCTAATCACTCAACTCTAAAACAGAAACACTCCTATCGTACTAATCTTACCTTACCCTCCATCACTCAAGTGATGAGGATCGAAGGTGTTTTATGGCGTAGGTTTCTGTTTCACTGTACCAGATGTGACATGTGTAGGTCTGAGTCAATGTTTTGACTTTTAATGTGCATACTCGTTTGCTAATTGCTCTTGCTCTTTTTTTTTTTTTGTGAGTATAAAGCTTTATATGTACATTCCCTAAGATTGGAATTGAGAGGTCAGGGAAAAAGGTTGAGAGAGAAACAAATGAATGATGACTGTCAGCAAACACTCCCCCCTTCCTTGGGTAGATCATACCATTTGAAATGAGCTTGTCACCCTTTGAAACCAATTGTTCCAGTTGGTAATAGGTGAGGATTTTTTCCAGTAGTTTTCTATTACCCTAGGTGCGTCGTCAAGTTGCAAGGGTGGTAAGGTACTCTCCCAGGATCGAACTTGAAGTGGTTCATCAGGTGATTCTTGAACACTGGGAGGTGTGGATTCTTTTGTAGCTTCATGGAGGTCCACTACTATAGATGGAGGCTGTGTAGAAGCTTTTACCTCTATGGATGTATTACATGAGGAGCTAGAATCTTCATGGGACTCCCCCCTTCCTGAGCTAGGTGGAACAAATCGTTCTTTCTTTGGTACCCAAACTAGCTCGGGAGCAGGTGTGTAGCATTCTGTGATTTTTTTCTTTCCACGATCATTGATTCGTTTTGGAGCTATGGGATTGGGCTCACTTGGGTCAGGTGATAGGTAAGAGCACAATCTACGTTTTGGCACCCAGATTTGATCATTTCCTTGATAGTAGCCTTGGGCTTCCAATAGTCGTTTAGGGATCCATCGCAACATTTTCTTACTTTTCTTGGAGCGAGTGGTACGTTTCTTACAAGGCTTCTGTTTTTTAGCACTAGCTATCGTCACTAAAGAAGCTTTAGGGACCCACTTGTATGTTTTCTTTGTTACCTTAGGATGAGTCTTGTCGGAAGCGATACGCATTGCTTGTAGCATATTTAAGGGTACATGCATTTCATCCCCCTCAGGTGTTACCCAGGTCGTCCCCCTATTTCCCCAAGTGTCTATGGTTGATGCTAGGTGGACCCAATCCACATTGTCTGATTCCGTCATACCCGGTAACACATCCATGTAAGGAGAATCTTGGCCAATGTCTGTATCCTTCTTACAAGTGTAACAATATTGTAGTGGGGCCGAGTGAACTGTGGTGTCAGAGCGATGATCAATAATGGTTTTACTCCCTAACGTGTGTACCTTACCAGTCACGAAATCCACTCTAAGGACAGAGTCTTGGAATTGCAAATAGACATGATTTTTAGACCAATCGTGAACCATTTGTGCTTCCCTCATGAATGGTCATCCTAAAATCATTTCATATGACATAAGGTGTTTAGAGAAATCCATTACAATGAACGTATGTCGTACCTTGTGTCCTAGAACTTTGATCTTAAGATCCTTGAGCATCCCCATAGGTTTGGCTATGGTACCATTTGCCATCTTTACCACAATGTTAGTAACACTGAGGCGGGGTTTTCCCATGGATTCCCAACAATCTTTTGTAACGATGCTAACTCCCGCACCACCATCAAGAATTCCCTTTATAGTTAATCCCTTGGTAGTGATGGGTAGGGTCGCATTAGACTCGTCGCCTTCAAAATACTGCCCTAATTCGTTAATGGGTACCTCGATCACAGACTCGTGTCCATCTAAGTCAAGTGATAGCACATGATTTTCCTCATCAATCATAATCGGGTCAGGCCTATTTGGTTGCGCAAACTGCGGTAATCCCGTTCGTAGCTCTCCGTTAAGGAATGCTCGAAGTGCAAGGAATAACTCAGGATCTCCATACAGCTTTGCTATGATCGTGGTTCGGACCTTAGAAGACATGAAGTCCACTAGTTTGGCAACATTCATTGGCGTTTTGCAGGGTGTAGGTCCTTGACTAGGAACCGGTGAGGATGGAATCTCATATTCCTCAATGGGATCAGGTGTTCCTTCGTTAAACATCCTTTCCAACAAGAAGGGTGTATGCTCACTTTCTGATGTCCCGTCCTCACTCCCTTCTTGGATGATACTAGATATGGCTAACGGTCTATGGTTCATGTGGGGTGGATGAACTTGCGTGGGAAACACTGTGTCCTGAATTTTGACATGCATGGGTTCTGGTTCTAGTTTCCTTTGAGTCTCCTCCACTAAACCTCTTAGATGTTTCACCTGCTTAATCTCGTCTACAGGGTTTGGCTACGTCCCAATCTTCTTTTTACGATTCTTCCCTTTTTGCCCCTGCGGTTTATCTTGGGGGTCTTGGATTGGATTTGGAAACACTTGTGGTGTTTTCAGAGGCTCTTTATGGTTTTCTCTTATTCGGTTTTCATTTGGTTCCATGTTACGGTTTTCTTTGTCGGTATTTCTCTTTGTGGTATTGGTTCTAGTCTCCATTGTCTCGACTGAATCTGAATCATCCTCGAGGTCATTCATATACACGAGGTCATCTCCTGTTCCTATGTTTGTTTTGGAACTTGGCTTTGAATTTTCCGTATTCTGCGACTTCTTCCTTCGTGTCTTCTTTTTCTTTGCTTGGATAACTGACGTGGTATCTCTCTCTTCGAGGATATGGCCTGGGTCTTGAAGCATGGACCGTGTAATCGCATAAGCGGGTGCGACGGGTGGTATTGGCGACGTCACACTAGCAATTTCGACCAAATTCAGGGGTGTGATTTTAGGCGCATTTGGGTTATAGGGGCATTGGGCAATCAAGTGATCTATGCCACAATGATTACATGTGAGTATTGGCATTGCAGACGTGCTCCCTTGATTCATTTGCATCTGTGCAGCATTCTTTTGCAGCCTAATAGGGCACTCCGCTACTCGATGTGGTCCACCACACTCGTAGCATTGAAGAGGTGGCCTCCTAGCCTGGGTGTTGATATTTTGACCTCTGGATGCGAGAGCAGCAGCTTGATAAACCGGCTTGACTTGTCCCCAACAATCTTCCATGTAGTATATAGGACACTCTTCCAATGTATCAAGTCCGTAGGCAATACTAGTGTCTATTTCCTCCTCACAGCCATCTGCATAAGCATTTGATGGCTCGCAACCTACTTGGTTCATAGGGGCGACTCTTGGATGCGGGGGCTGCGGTCCTAGCACAGGAGGTGGTAACGGTGTAGCTTGTACAACATTTGAGATCTAGGGACCATGTGTTGCGGTAGTTGCTCAACAGGTGGAGTAGGCATCAATACAGGAGCTCGAGGCGCATCCGTCCAGGCTACAGGTGGTCTATTTGCCATCATACGTTTGATCATTAAACAATCCTTAGCTTGGTGACCATACCTACCACATGTGTTGCAAGTTCCATTAAATTTTACTCTAAACGTAGGGCACTCACTAGTGCTATGTGGACCTAAGCAAATGGAACACCATTGTTGCTCCCTTCTTGGATACATGTGACTATTTTGAGGGGGTCGATTATCCTTAAGAGACTCTTGGATTGCCTTGGTGAGGTCTGTCAAGAATGTCTCAAATACTTTTGGCTCATTGGCAATGGGCTTTGCAGTCATGGGTTCATACTCAATGGCTTGTGAGCTAGTGGATCTCGTGTCAGTAGACACCCTCATGCCTGCTATCATCAAGTTGTCCTCTAATTGGATTGCATTGGCAGTGACATCTTCCCAGGTTGTGATACCTCTAATCACTAGTCCATTATAGATTCCTTCATTCCTCAACCCTCGAATGAATCAATCAAGCAGTTGGTTATTGTTGAAGCGCTCATTTACAGGGCAGCGAGAGTTTAAGTGCTTTAGACGACTAATGAAGTCCCTTACTGACTCTCCTTCCTTACGTTCGGCCTTCTGTAGCTGAGATGCTACACCCCAAAGCACACCTTCTCGTATGTACTCCTTTAGAAACAACCTTCGAAGGGTAGGGTAGATTGTTTTCTCGTCCACCCTTAGGGTTCTATACCAATCTCCAGCCTTCCCACTTAATGTCAAGCTTAAGGCATTGCACTTATGTAGTTCGTTGCGTTCCCCTAAGGAATCACATACTTGTTCAAACACTTCAATGTGTTTCCTAGCATCTTCATCCCCATTGAATTTTTGCGTGAGTTTGGCAATTTGTACTGCCTTACTTCTAGGCTCTCTATCAGATGCATGACGCATATTTTCCGCGATAGATCGACCTATGGTTTGAGCAAACGCTGCCAAGTCACCTATGTGAGGAGGTAGGGCCGGTGGAGGTACTCTTGGAATCATAT
Organism: Adiantum capillus-veneris; assembly: GCF_014529385.1. Taxonomy (NCBI): domain Eukaryota; kingdom Viridiplantae; phylum Streptophyta; class Polypodiopsida; order Polypodiales; family Pteridaceae; genus Adiantum; species Adiantum capillus-veneris. Next base: position 123,922,656 of record NC_140951.1, on the reverse strand, counting down.
GTGGGAGAGGAACGGGTACCGGTCTTGGCATATGTGTAGATGATGCAGGATATGGAACATAACCGGGCATAGGTCCACTCGGATAAGAGCTAGGGAGCGGCACTCGAGGAGCATAAGCAAGTGGTACAATTGGAGGTGTGGGGGCCATGTGTGCATAAGGGGCTAGAGGTACATACGGTCGAGGCCCCATATTAGGTACTACGACACTAGGTAGTGGCACTGCGCTAACCGTAGATGTCATCGGTACATTCTCTATCAGACTTATCCCTGGAGTGAGCACTGTGTTTTCCTTGATAGAGGGTTGAGCCAAGTTAGGGAAGCTAAAGTTTTCGCTCGGAGGCTCAGATTGCATAGAGACCCCAGGTGAAATGACGTAAGATGGGTCCATGGGGCTCATTAGAGGAGTCTCCATTTGTGATAGAGTAGGCTGTTGAGCCTTGCTCGTATCCAGAAATCTCATGGGGCCAGTTGAGAGTATATTTACCCCTCGGTTTTGCCTTTCTGATTGAATAATGCCATGGATAACATTACAGATCATTTTCTGTTGATCTTCGATGCTCGTGGCACTAGAGGTGGATTGTACAATCTCTATCCATCCTACATGGTAGGCGTGGCCAGAGTGTAGATCCGTCAACACCTCAGTGTGGAGGTCGTATGTCCAATGATCATTAATGAACAATCCTTCTAGAGTTGACGTGTTAATGGTTTCTTGTGAGGTAGAAGCAATGTTGCTCCCCGTGGTTTTACTTGTCACCAACGGTACTCTAGAGGGAACTTCTGAAGGAGGCAGCTCAACAGGGCCTTCTTGGTAAGAAGTTGGCAGGATATCCACATGGACACTCTTTGGGGGTGTGGGGTCCACGTGCGATGTGAAAGGAGAGTCCACTTCCCCACCCCCTTCGTGTGCTTCATTTGCATCAGGTTCCGAGCGAGTAGCTCTACCTAATGTTTCCATGAAACGGCTAAACATACTAGTACTAGGCTGTGGAGCTTCGGGAGGTGCATGGCCTTCTCTCTCAGTGTTTTGGGTAGGGTATGCTTCCATGATTTCTGAGTCGGAGGAGGAATCACTAGCGGCTATTTTAGGGTCTTGGGTGGTGCTACCTTGTGTCCCCGCTGAGGGTCTAGAGCTTATCGTGGATGGGTAATGGGTGTCCGTATGAACAGAGGCACCCTCAATATACTCGTGTTCTAGCACCCGCTCAGAGCGTAATTGCATGTGCTTTTGATACCCTAAGGTGTCAAAAAGCTGCTCTAGGAGGCCTTGTGACTAGTTTTTAGCGTGTTTTTTGTTTGTTTTTTTGCTAGATTTTTTAGAGCGTGTCGTGGAATGGGCCGTGTGATAGCTCGAAACGAGCGTATCGGTCAGAGGGTCGTGCCGTGCTTTACAGCCCTCCGTTTGGTCACTCTATGCCCTCGGAATCCCTAAAACTGTCAATTTCCAGTAGGGAACTAGGCCCAAACTAGAAAGTCTAAGGGTGCAAGTGGGTAGAGAAAGGAGGAGAGTGGAGGACTTGTCCCACATGCTCTCATTCTCTCTTGAGGGAGTAGGGTATTAATATAAGAGTGAGTCTAGTATATATCATAAGACTGAGGACTGAGGCCTGGGCCTGGGCTTGGGCTTGGGAAAATGATCCGGATCCCGATCTGCCTTTTATACAAACCAGCCCGTCCGTTTTAAGATTTAGCCGTTTTTTTTCCAGAATTTTTTATTTTTTATTTTTTTTTCCAAAAAAAAGTTTTTTTTAATTTATTTTTGATGCAGAAAATACAGAAATTGAAAACGCAGAAATTAAAAATGCAGAAATGCAGAAAATGCAGAAAATTGAAAAAACGCAGAAATGCAGAAAATCGCAGAAATTGAAAACGCCGAACTTGAAAATGCAGAAATTGCAGAAATTGAAAAAACGCAGACAATAGCAGAAATTGAAACTTGACAGCAAATGCAGAAAACGCAAAAAATAGAATTCTCCACACACTCCTTCCCTGCCTTTCCTATGATAGAAATTGCACCACAAGGAAGCGTAAAGTGCTAACCGAGCTTAGTGTAGGGCATATCCCCGGCAACGGCGCCAAAAATGTGCGCTCCTTGCCGCACTGTCGAAGCAAGGGACTTGCCAATACACCGTGTGCGATCCACAAACGGCTCCAAGCACACAACAAGCCTAAACTAGCAAGCTCAAGAGAACAAAGGGTGTGTCACTCACCGCTCTACGCTCGCCTTCGTGGTGGATTCCTCGCCGCGATGAAGAAGAAGCTGCAGTCATGCCGTGCTCAACCGCTTCGCCGCCGTCGTGCCTTCGTAATGCTCGATCGCACACACACTCTCCCTCTCTCTCTCTCTCTCACACACACACACACAAGGAGGTGAAGAAGAAGAAGATGGAGATGGAGCAAGAGCACTCTTCAATTGCACAAATGAGAGAATGAGTAAAAATTAGGTTTAGTTGGCTTTTATAGGAGCTCACCCCATTCACACTTGGGCGCCCATGCTTAACCAACTAATCCCTTGAATGTCCCAGTTAGAGTGCGCCTCTCATCGACGATCACTCTTACCCTTTTCCTATTGGTCCGACAAGCCCGGTACCTGACTCTACCAAATACATAATACACGTCTGTCGTAGGTGATGGGTGTCCGTGAGCCGTGAGGGTTAACAGAGACGTCGTCTCCGCAAACTTGATCTAAGCATGCATACTACTTCATTTTTGTGCACAATTAAAGAAAAAGAGAGTCTTATAAGACAAAAAGTTTGTTCATTTTTAACATTTTGTACATTTGCTTACCCTTGGGAAGCATTGTAAGCATTGACAAGGTTTAGGTTATCCTTTAATTGTATGCCTTGCATCCATCTAGCATCTTCAAAAGGATAATTCTTAAACTTAATAAGATATCGTCGGATAGTCTTACCGCCTCTTAGTACCTTGTCTTTATGTCGGAGAATGGACTCGGGCTGCAGCACCTCTTCTTGGTCCTCGATCTCCGGTGGGTCTTCAATAGTTGGTTCTTGAGGTGGCTCTCCTTTGTAAGGCTTTAATAGGCTCACATGAAAAGCATTGTGTATGAGCCAATGATTGGGCAACTTGAGTTGATAGGCCATCTCATTGATTGGCCTAAGAATCTGAAAGGGACCATAGTACCTTTTTGCTAGTTTAGCATAGTACTTTTGGTGACCCGTAGGATTCTTGCCCGTTGTGTGCCTTAATTGAGCCTTGGGAAACTTTAACAAGACCCAATCGTTTTCTTTAAAGGCTTGGGCTCTTCTGTGCTTGTCAGCAGTAGCCTTTTGCCTTTGCTGTGAGATAGAGATAGCATCCTTAATCTTTTGAAAAGATTCTTGTAGGTCTCGGCTATACTCATCTGCAGCAAAGATCTTCCCATGTACCTTAAGTAGCAAGGGACTTTTTGATCTTCCCTCAATTACCTCGAAAGGTGCTTTTCCTGTGGAAGTATGTATAGTGTTATTGTAAGCATACTCTACTAAGGGTAAGTACTTCTCCCATTGGGATCTTTGATCTACTTCCGTTACATAGGCTTTTAGTAGATCGAGAATGGTTAGGTTAGCTATTTCACTTTGGCCATCGGTTGTGGATGATAGGCCAAAGAGAAGTTTAGCCTTGTTCCTAAATTCTCAAAGAGACCCTTCCAGAAATTACTGGTCATTCTAGGATCTCTATCCGACACTATGGACATTGGCAAGCCATGGTACTTGAAAATTTGTGAAATGAAGAGATTTGCCATTTGATGGGCTTTGATAGTCTTTTTGACAGGTATAAAATGAGCTTGTTTACTGAACCTGTCTACTATCGTCCATATTCCCGTATTCCCATGGATAGACTTAGGCAATCCAAAGATAAAATCCATGGATATGCTCTCCCATGGTGAATTAGGGATTGGCAAGGGTTGAAGCAACCCAAGTTGCTTCCCTCTATCAAATTTTTTCTTTTGGCATTCCACACATTTGGAAACATATTCTTGTATGTTCACTTTCATGGTAGGCCAATAGAAATATGTTTCAATTCCCTTTAAGGTAGACTGAATCCCTCTATGCCCCGCACAAGGTGGAGCATGAGATTCATACATTACTTTCTCACGTAGTGAGTTAGTAACGCATAGTCTATTGCCATAGAGAAGATAACCATCTTGTAAAGTAAATGGTTCTTCTTTCTTCCCTAATGCAAGGGCTGAAATCACATCTCTAAAATCGGGATCAATAGCATACTCATCTATCATTGAAGATAGATCATTGTGAGTTGCTATGGAAACCGCATTCACTCTCGGTCTTCTTGAGAGTGCATCGGCTACTTGATTATGCTTGCCAGAAATGTGAGAAATATGAAAATGAAATTGCGAAAGAAAATTTTCCCACCTCATTTGTTTGTCGGAGAGCTTGGTCTGCGTCATGAAGTACTTAAGACTTTGGTGATCCGTTCGCAGAATGAAAGGAGTCCCCAATAAATAGTGCTTCCATGAGTCTAAGGCATGTAGAACTGCAAGGAGTTCCTTTTCATATATGCCTAGAGCTTGCTCAACAGGGTCGAGCCTTCGACTCTCATAGCCTATGGTGTGCCCTTCTTGGAGCAAAACAGCTCCAAGGCAATCACCACAAGCATCACATTGGACCTTAAATGGTTTTGAGAGATCCGGTAGTGTAAGCATAGGTTGAGAGATAAGCTTTTCTTTAAGCTTTTCAAAAGCATTGTTCTCCTTAGCAGACCATGTATACCTAACGCTTTTCTTTGTTAGGTCATGTAATGGTCCCGCAATTTGTGAGAACTTTTCTATGAAGCGTCTATAGTATGCACACATACCTATGAAGCTTCTTAGTTCATGAAGATTCCTTGGTTTAGGCCATCCTTTTATTACCTCTAACTTGGATGGATCCATTTGGATGCCATCTTGAGAGATAATGTGACCTAAATACTGAATCTCTTGCAAGAAAAATTCACTTTTCTTTCGATTAACATAAAGTTTATTCTCTCTTAAAACTTGAAATATTACATGGAGGTGTTGCTTGTGTTCCTCCAATGAATTAGAGTAGATGATAATATCATCAAAGAACACACCAGTGAAGGTTCGATGAGGCCTGAACAGCTTCTCCATCAAGCGGTTGAATGTGGCTGGTGCATTGGTCAAGCCAAAAGGCATGACAATGTATTCGTAAAGACCAAATGTAGTACGAAATGCGGTCTTTACAATGTCTTGATCAACTATCCTTATTTGATGATAGCCACTTTTTAGGTCAACCCTACTGAAGTAGGTCGATCCTTGTAGCTTATCAAATAGGTCTTCTACCCGTGAAACGAGAAACCTATTCTTGATAGTGATCCTATTTAGTGCTCTATAGTCGACACACATACGATATGTGCCGTCTTTCTTTTGCACTAATAGCACAGGTGAGCAAAATGGAGATGAGCTTAGCCTAACCATACCCTTCTCAATTAACTCATGCACTTGCCGCATAATCTCCTCTTGTTGAGCTTGAGAAACTCTATAAGGAGGTTTGTTAGGCGGTGAACTTCCTGGGAGAAGTTCAATTGCATGGTCATCATTACCTCGTTTAGGAGGTAGCTCACAAGGGATGTCGTCAATAAAAACATCTTTAAACCCCTTGAGAAAATTGGATAACTCTAATTCTTTTTGGTTGCTTTTATTTTCTTTTGCTAAAGCATTAGGTTCATTTTGAGAATCTTTAACAAAAATCATGTACACGGAAATAGAGCTCTTTATTGACTTGTTGAAAGCTGGTGTATGTACAATGGGGATGGTGTTACCCATCTCTTGAGCATCTATATACATGTCTTTTTCCCTGAACTTAAAGGAGATTCTCCTTTCAGGAAATTTAACATCGGCAGCCATGCGGTCAAACCATGGTGCCCCTAGGATTACATCCTCATGCTTGAGAGGAGAGATAAAGAAGTCCTCTTTGTCCAAATAGCCTTGGACATGAAGCCTCAATTTCCCGATTAAGGGAGTGACTGAAGCTTCTTGCCCCTTGAAGGCACTGTCTGCGGGTAGGACATCTCCCATCTCGTAGGATTGTATTCCTAGCTTGGTGGCCGACTCTATAGATATAAAATTGTGAGTAGAACCAGGGTCAAAGAGAATAAAAGCATCATGTTCTCTTACCTTTCCCCAAGCATGGCATAGAGGAGATCCTTTGTGGTGAATTTGGTGAGTCTCCTCCTCTTGGATTTCAACCAAAGAAGCTCTAGGAGGATCTTGGCGGTTGTTCTTTTGGGGACAAGCGCGGTACGCATGCCCTTGTTCGCCGCACTTGAAACACCGGTTATCCTTACGATAACGCTCAAGCTCTTCAGGAGAGAGTTTATTCTTTCCTTTGTAAACTCCCTTCTCTTTAGCTTTGTTGGAATTGCCCTTAGGAGACTTTTGGACATTGTCCTTCCCCTTAGGCTCATTGGAACCCTTGTTTTCCGGGGGCTTATTATTTCTTTTACCCCCCGTTTGGAAATTGATTTGAGAGGCCACCATAGTATGGTGTATTACCGCCGATATGGTACGTGGCCTTTGGGAGTTGACATACTCCGCCATTTCTTCGGTTAAGCCCGCACAAAATTGTTGCTTTTGCTCTCCAAAATCCAACTTTTTGAAGACAGTGGCTTTGAGTTGTAGGTCCCAAAACTTGTCTACATATTTGTGGATGGATTCATTGGGAGAGAGCTTTAAGCTTTGCCATTCGGTGAGTACTTTGTCTTTGGCATCGGTGCCCAAAAACTGCTTCATAATGGAATCTCTTAAAGCCTTCCATGTTCGTGGAGCTTCACCGTTGGCTCGTAGGCTAGACCACCATTGTCTGGTGGACTTTTGAAAGTGCATAGCTACATGGCATATCTTAGAGGGCTCTGTGAAGCCCTCATCTCCAAACGCCGCATCGAATTGCTGGATAAAGGCCAAGACTTTGTTCGTAGCACCAAAGGTGCCATCATAGGTAAAGAAAGAGATGCTATTCCCTCCCTCTTTGAATTTCTTCAGCTTGGACGACCTCTTCCATGTGGCATAGGATTTCCTATGGCCTCTTCTTTTTGATGGTTCAAAAGTTGCACCATCACTTTCTTCAGAAGGTGAAGAATTTGAAGAAGGTGGAGAAGAGGGTGACCTCTTTCTCGCCTTTTTCTTGTCTTGATCTTTGTCGTCTTCACCATAGCTTTCATAAGAGGAAGAGGATGAAGAAGCCTGGAGAAGAGGGTGTCCTCTTTCTCGCCTTTTTCGTCTCTTGCTTTTTATCATCCCTCTTTGAATTGTGGTGAGGAGAAGAATACGATGGTCTTCTCCGCTTTGGTGGTGATGGAGAGCGTTTAGCCCGCCGTCTTCGTGGAGCCATCTCCGTCGAGGTGGCGGGAGACTCACTTCTTTCTCGTTCCTTCGGTAGAGGCTCTTGAGTTCTCCTTTGGGAAGGAGATGCATCATCAAGAAGTAAATTATTGAGCCCTTCATAAGGATCCTCTTCTTCTTCCCGAATCGGAGAGAGACCTCTTTTGGTAGTCTCACAAGGAGGCTTCCTAGGTGTTCTCTCGTCATGGTGAATAGCTTGAAGAATCCCGTGAGCACGGAGTTGCCGTTGCAGTTCACTTTGGAGAGATGGATTGCCCATGGCTTGTTGAAGCCTAGAAACAAGATAGTTAACAAGCATTGAAGCATCATTAGTAGCTTGCTCATGAGCAAAATCAAAGTTATCAACATTAATTTTACTCTCTTTACTATTGTCAGCCATTCTAACAACTTTTAGGTGTACTTTGGCACTTCAAGCCCTAGTTGCTACTCCTCTTTACCTCTTTAGAAAAAGCACTCAAGCTACTGTACCCGCGGCTCGAATACCATTAATTGCAAGGAATAGAAGAGAGGGTCTTTCGACACCAAAACAACACCGGCTCCTGTCAAGCTTCTAATAGCTCAATAGTGGTTAAGCCGTAGGCAAGCCCCGTAGGACTCCACTATTAAGACCATAGCTCTCGACGGTGATGCCCCGTTAACTGCACAAAGGCAGGCGCACTACAAGGCTGAAAAATCCCTATTCTACTTACTCAGATGCAATTAATAGTACCAACCATTTGTAGCTAGCTTGAGGACCTCCCTTCTTGAGCAAGAAAAGAGAAACCTTGAGCTCTGATACCAATGTAACATTTAATGGCCTAATAACTTATGAGTAGCGGAAATTAGCATGAACATAGTGGGCATTTCATTAGAATAGATTCCTAATGAGAATTACAAGAGTGCTTGGGTGGAGAGAGCAACAAAAAGCATAACACCTAGTTAGATAGCATCGACAATACTTTCAAAAGAGAGAGAAATTAAGCTATTGACAACAGTTGAGGACCGGATTTGCATGGAGCCGGTCCCCCCTCCAAAAGGCTTTGTATTATGGTTTCTCCCATCAAGACAGACATTGTACAATACAATTCTTTGTAATCCTTCAAGACTAGCTAGTGCAATGAAGATGGAAGCTTCATGCACCAAGCAAAACACTTAATCAAACACAACTTGAATTATCCCCGTTCTCAGACCCAAGACCTCACACACCTTCAAAGATGGTGAGAGCTAGCAGGGTATGAGAGTAGATTGAGAGGAAGAAGGAGTATCTTACGAGAAAGATGTACATCTCCTCACATAATCACTCATATTAACATAGCTTAGCTTAGTAATTAGCTTGTTAGAGGAGATGAGCATGCATTGAAGCTTGGCTCTTGGTTGGATTTGCATCCACATGCCAAGAGAGTGTTGATGTAGGCTTCTATCTCACAAGCTTGGAGTAGGTGATGAGCTCTCCATTAAAGCTTGGGAGGAGATAGAGTATTCTTCCTTCACACATGGTCAAGTGTGAGTGTGTGTGTGTCAATGCCAAGCAAAAATCAGCCCCCTCTCTCTCTTGGGCGAGCCCTTGTTGCTAATTTGGTTTGGCTTTTGCCTCATTGGACCTCCCCAAGTCAAGCCAATGGGTATTAAGCAGCATAAGTGATAGCCTTCTGACATGTGTCCCCCTTTCCCCTTTTGTGAGAGATTTAGGTAATTAAATAATTAAACTAAACTCTCATTGGACCCCTTTGCCTCCTTGCCAATAGAAATCAGGCAAGCCATGGGGCTTCTGAATGCTCATTGGACCCTTTGGGAGACTGCCCAATAGTCTTCTAGGAGACTTAATTCTCATTGGTTTCTTTTATTAAATGTTTTTAAATTAATTAAACTACATTTACTCTAGTTTAATTCTCATTGGTCCACTTCAAGGGTCTTCCAATAGGAATTGGGCACACCTTGTGGGCATCTGGCCTAGGGAGCTGACATGTGTCCCTCATTCCCTTTGTGTAAAGGGAGCCTGTCTGTGTGTGTGTGTGTGGATTTCTCTCTCATCCCCTACCTTTAGGGCTCGCCCCCTCCCATGTAGGGATGTGCAAAGACTTTTAGGGCACACACAAAGCATCCAATTTTCCCTAGGGTTGACCTTTGGACACAACCTTTGAATTTTGGAACCTTAGCATTTTGGAAGTCTTAATGGGCTGAACCTTAGGGTCTTTTTAGCCCATTGTTGCACATGGCTCTTTTGTAGATGGCCCCCCCTTTGGATCCCTATTTTCCCTCCTTTGGATCCCTACTGTGGCCGGTCTGCTAGCTTAACCAATATTCTAGCTTTTTCTCCCCTGGCCTTCCCCACATTAAATGATCAGTTTAATATGAGAAAATCATTTAGGAGAATTAGATATTGATTATTATGACACTTTAGGTAATCTGGATCTCTGAAAGAGTCTAAAATACCTCACAATGGTAGTCTTGAAAGTACCATAGAGTTTATTTCAAAGGTAGTCATGGAAGTACCATGATAGTAAAGAGGTGCTCTAGGTACTTTGGAGGTAGAAAAAATCATTGAATACCTCACAGCGCTTTTACTTTGAAAAAAGTCTGAGCCTCTGATGGGTTATATTTTTTCTTGCACAGGGTGAGCTTTACATGAGGTTCCAAATGCAATATCCACACATCAAGATCTCACTCAGATGTTTTGAGGGATTGAAACCTTGGTTTGTTCGTAAGTTGAAGGACCGTTACACGTGCTGCTGTATTGCTCATATTCAGATGATATATCTCAAGGAAGCATTCAACCACATGAGACACAGTAAGACAGGCATGCACGGTGATGGGTGTGGTTGCATGTGTGCTATATGCTTGCCAAAAGAGGCTCCAAGTAAGTGTGAAGCTGCCACGTACACATACACCAGTGTAAGCACATTGACTGAAAGTGTGTTATGTGAAAAACCAATGGACTCCGCATTTCATAAGTTGACTTGCTTGAAGGGAGAATGTCCTCAATGTGGGTCGAAGAGATTATTGCTTTGTCCAAACGAAACACTTGAAAGTGCAGCCCAAATTTCTGTTAAGGTGTTTGAAGACGTTGCCTCAACCCATTCTCAAGGCAAGAAGCGCAAGGATCTTCTGGTGAAGGAAATGGGATGCAAGGATTTCACAACTTTTCTTAAAAAGCATCTGACCACTTACATCCGACACAATTTTATTGCCCGGTGGCAATCTCAGCAGTTCAAAGATTGTATTCATAGGTTTCCTAGAGATGTAGTGGTCTCTGTTATTGACTTTGCGGAAAATTACTCATTTAAGGAGCAAAATGAAATCGAGTCAATGCATTGGTACTCTTCACAAGTCACCATCTTGGTGCACATTACATACATTTGATACGAGAAAGACCAGGTGTCAAAATATACACATTTTTACATTTTTGATGACAAAGTTCATGACACGCTTTTTGTGCAACATTGCTTGCAACTGCATAGTGTTTGGCTTCAAAATCAGGGATTCAACTTCTTGAAGCCGCACTGGGTGTGGTCAGATGGATGTGTTGCTCAATTCAAGTCATCTAGATCGTTCTTCTTCGTGTCAAGGTACGCTAGGTTTTATTCCACCTCTGATGAAAAGTTTCCAGAAATTTGTTTCTGCCCAGCATTGAAGGTGGGTCATTGTTTTAGGTACTATGGTTTGACTGGCATTGAAATTCTGTGGAGTTTCTTTGCCTCGGGCCACGACAAAGGGGAGCATGATGGGGCAGGGGCAGTTGTTAAGAGGGCTTTAACACATGAGCAGTTAAAGGCTGATGCATGGCACATGAAGTGTGCCAAGGATGTTGTTGGCTTCTTGAAGCATAAATTTAATGATGAAAGTGGTCACACAGGGGTGAATAGGATTTTTTGGGAGGTCCAAGAAACTGAGGTGCCAAGGGAGAAGAAGTGGAATTGCAAGCGAGTTGAAGGCTCACGATCAATACACTGTGTCAATGGATACTCCAAGAGCGACAAGTGTGCACTCTGTTCCAGACTTCTCGCTTGTTTTTGTGAATTTTGTATGTCCCAACGTTGGAGGCGATGCTTGAACAACACACATGTTGAGTACTGGGAGTATCTAACCCTTGAGGCATTGGATGGTGACAATGCAGAAAGTGAATATTTTAGCTATGACGAAGGATCAGATCTGCCGATGTATGGTGGGCACCATGATGCAATTAGTGATGCTCTATGCATCGGTGATGCCTTTGCCACCAATGCAAATGAAGATGGAGCTGACTTCTACCTTTTGAGGTGCTCACAGGAGAAATACAAAAGAGCAAGAGCCTTGAGTGATTCCTGGGGAAACATACTTTCTGCAGGGAGCTATTTGGTTGAGGGGTACTATTACGAGCTAGTGGAAGGTGCCGAGCATATCTATTACATGCCTGCTAGTCAACCAAAAGTTCTTCTTGCATCACACTTGGTTAGATCGATTAAGATACCCTTGGAACCCTTAGAAGGAGAGCCACATAAGTTCAAACTCGCTGCAGAAGTATATGAAAATGTGTACAACAGTATGCCAATAGTGATATAGGTTGTTGCCCAAGTAACTTGTAGAAGTACCAGTAATTAGCTTCAAAGTACCATGCAACTATTCCACTGATGGTTTTTGTAGGAACCTATCATAGGATTCAAAACCTCTTGCAGGCCAGTCCAAACAAGTACTTGTAAACTCTTTTGTCTACTTGAGTAACAAAAATAGCATTTCAATTCTGGAACACAAAGTACCTGTGTGTCAGCCTAAAGTACCTTACAGGTAGTTCACAAGCACTTCTAAAAGTTTATCTACCGGCCCAAAGTACCTTTAAGGTAGTCCTCAAGTGGTTTCTGTATGTTAAGATATGTAAGTAACAAGCACTTGTAAAACCTTTTGTATGCCATACCAAGGTACATTATAGGTTCTTTACAGGTCTGAAAACCAAAAGTACCTTACAGGTAGTTCACAAGTGGAAACTTTATTAAACTATGTAGGAAACAAGGACTTGAAAAAGTTGTTGTATGCCAGCCCAAAGTACCTTATAGGTTCTTTACATGTCTGACAACCAAAAGTACCTTACAGATAGTTCACAAGTGGAAACTATCTTAAACTATGTAGGAAACAAGGACTTGTAAAAGTTGTATGCCAGCCCAAAGTACCTTATAGGTTCTTTACATGTCTGACAACCAAAAGTACCTTACAGGTAGTTCACAGGTGGAAACTATCTTAAACTATGTAGGAAACAAGGACTTGTAAAAGTTGTATGCCAGCCCAAAGTACCTTATAGGTTCTTTACAGGTATGACAACCAAAAGTACCTTACAAGTAGTTCACAGGTGGAAACTGTATTAAACTATGTAGGAAACAAGGACTTGTAAAAGTTGTTGTATGCCAGTCCAAAGTACCTTATAGGTAGTCCCTGGGTGGTTTCTGTACACAACAAGTTTTGGTATGCCAACCCAAAGTACCTTACATTGTAACTGTTTTAAATTGGGAAAGAATAATAGAATCATAAAAATAACACTTCAATGCTTGAACACTTAAACAATCTTAAACTACTTGAATCAGAAAAATAACACTTCAATGTTGGGACACAAAGACAACACATCCAACCAGTTGGAATATATTACATCTTCAAAAATTTGATATCAAGTCATTATAGCAGTTATAATGGCAATCAAAATGATGCCAAAAAATTGGTTTCCACATGGAAAGTAGCATATAAATATACAAGGTTCTGGCACGGGTTTAGTTTAGTTACAAAAGGTACATAGAGGATCTCTCATCCTAAAAAAATCAAGGGACGTCATCATCGCTTGCACTCTATGGGCATGAGCTGTGGCCCACATAAGTACGCATCATACGATGTCTTTTGAAACCCTTTTGCAATTGCTGTGAATACATACTTGTCGTCATCAGTAGGTTTTGGTTTGCTGAATGTGTCCGCCAAGGCACGACGATCTGTAGCGTGCTGCCACCCTTCTAGCCAGGCCTTTAGATCTTTTGACAAGTATTGGCTGGAGCGGTGCTCAATACCAGGCACTATGATGTAAGTACCACAGGGATTATAATGACATTTATAGGAACTGCTTCAGCTTCGCCAAAAAATTCTGCAATACCTTGAAAAATGCTGGCCTTCCACCACCAAAACAGTAACTACCCACATCACATAATTGTTGTCCAGCCCATCCACTAATATAACTGTGAACCTGGGGAAAACATCTTTTAATTCTTGAGCCCACTCTGCTGAGCATTGCACTGCTCCATATGTAGACATTTGCCCATGTCACAACCCATGCAATAAAATCCTGTGCATCTTTCGGAACAAACAGGTATCTGCCATCTGCCTCCTCATGCTTGACAAATGATGTAGCTTCAATATCGGGGAGAAACGAAGGGTCATGCTTATTAGGTGTACATGTAAGACAAAGTACACCATTAAGATCTAATATGAGGGCTGATCGGGTTGGATCATCATATGGCCAGGAGGAGATAACTGGGGGAATGTACATTGGGGGATCTTTGATGATGATGATTTCCTCTACGGGCAGCTTGAGGGTCCCCTTTTCCTTTGGACAATCTGTAAAAGACAAGATTCAACATTGAAAAATAAACACGAGGCAATATTTGACATAAAAGCAACAAAAACATAGAGGCCGACAAAAACATAGACATTGTGCTTATGAAACATAAAAGCGACGAAAACATAGAGGCCGACAAAAAAGTTTCTTTTGCATTCAAAATCAAGAATCACAGATTCTTGTATTACAATTGAAGAGTCACAATTTCTTGCAAACTCGAGGCTTGGGGGGGTGGGAAACACTAGAAGGATTGCGGAGGGGAGTACTCTTTCTGGGAGTCTTCTTCACGGTAGGAGGTGATCTGGGTGCTTCCCTCTCTCCCATATCTCCATCTGCATGATGAGCATGGTTCTTTGAACGTGTGGACTCCGAAGGTCTATTATTTTTGGAAGATCCACCTATGTCATAAAACAACACATCAGCCCCATGCAGACATTGCATAGAAGTTGACAAGTCCAATACCATTACCACTTACCATCACTGTTTTTCTTGCACTTCTTTGACACCTTCACCATGTCACTCAGAAAGATGGGAGAATCTGAATTCTCATCACCAGCTACCATGCGCTGCACTGCATCCACTCCCTCTTGCGCTATTGCCTCCGCATCATCAACCGTTGCATCTTCCTTTGGACTGCTTTCGCTTTGGTTGTGGCTCAACTGATGCTGTGCTTGCAGGGGGGTCTACCTTCACAACTGGAGTGCCCTCACTGGAGGACACACTATGGGCTTCAAGAGTAGCTTGTAGCACAACCTTTGGCACGTCATTCTGTTTCGGCGCCACAAAAGGAATATGGCCAGAACCTGCAAGCACATCAGTGAAGTTCAGGCTTGTGCAATCAGCAGATACTTCAAGGCAACCTGAACTGTTCTTGGATTTATATGATATTGGAAGCAACGGTAACCAACCTGTATGAAGGAGCATTGATTTAAGTGAATCTGGAATACTACTCTTGCAAGAGGCATCCGCACATACCGTCTATGATCCAAGCCAGGCAGCAAAACACAGAGCATGTTATGCATGACCACATGCTAGCGTGTATACACAAACCACATGGGAAGCCATGAATGAAAGACCACATGGATCACATAGTCCTGGAACAGAGAATGTAGCCTACAAGTGGCTCAAGTGCTGGCCAGCTGTCGGAAGCAGTAACATTGTGTCACCAGCCTTCACCTGCTTCAACATGCTCTCACAAAAGTTGATCTGTTGCACACACGTACTCGCTGATGCTTCCAAGTCAGTCACTTCTTTCTGCATGACAAATGAAGAACAAAAGGCCCACAGGGATTAGATATGAGAACCACCATTACAACACAAAGTACCATGACAAGTACCTTTGAGAGAAAAAACTACCATAAAAAAGTACTTTGGACACTCCAAAAAACCGCCAAGGCAATTAAAAATACCATGGAAAGTAGAAAAGTACCTTGGACACTACCACCATAACAGAAAACTGCCATTCCATTAAAAACATCAAGGCAAAAGCTACTACCATAATAGGAAAGACTATCATGATAAAAAAGCCACCATGACCAAAAACAAATTACAATGACAAGTTTCTTGGACACTACACACTAATAAGAAATGACCGTACAACCACCTTAATAGGAAATACTACCTTTACAAGTACCTTGGGCACAACCACAATAGCAACAAACTTCCTTAAAGAAACAATCAACCATAGCAAAAAAAACCATGAAAAAGTACCTTGGGCACTGCCACCATAACAGAGATGGCTTTCCAAAAAACCTCTAAGGTAATGACATATACCATGGATAGTAGAAAAGTACCTTGAGCACTACAACATAGCAAAAGAAAAGTACCATAGCAGAAAATACTGCCATGAAAAAAACACCACCATGATCAAACAAAGTACCATGACAGGCATTTTGGCCATTACATGATACCTGGAAAAATATCCATGACCCCTGCACCTGTCATGGTAGAAAAAACTACCATGACAAGTACCACAATAATAGACAAACTTCCATGGAAAAAACAAATACTCATAGCAAAAAAAACCACCATGGAAAAGTACTTGGTCAATGTCATCGTAACAAAAAGAATGTAAAAAGAAACTACCATGCTAAGTACCTTGGGCACTATTACCATGATAGAATCCCACAATAGAAAAAACTACCATGTCAGGTATGTTGGGCACTTAGCACCATAACATAAATAACTGGCATGACAAAAACAACCATCTAAATAGAAAAGAGTACCATGTCAAGTACCTAGGGCATTACCACATAAATAGAAATAATTGGCATGGCAAACAAAACCACCTAAATAGAAGAGAGTACCATGTCAAGTACCTAGGGCATTACCACATAAACAAAAATCTTGCCTTGACTTGGTCGACACATACCTGGAGACGATCCACCTCATCCCTTATGTTCGAGCTGCTTGCATCAGGCCCAAGGGTTGTGAGTGCACTAGTTAGAGCAGCCATCTTGTCTTCAATCACCAAAAAATCAGGGTCAGTATCGACAACTCCCTTCATGCTGGATCGCAATATCTGGAGCTCTTGCAATTGCCCCTAAAGCACTGCCGCGGCTGAAGATGTCCCTTGTATCCTCCACATATTTTGGTTCCTGTCTTGTAGCTCTACTCTCACATTATCCAATGTTGTGTTCAAAACCTTTAATGCATCCCTTTTTGCATCCAGAATCTGCTCCACCTGTGCATTTACTTGCTGGCTTATAAAGGAGACACTAACTAGAGAAGTGCTGCCAGATAAGAGAGCATTTTGACCACTTTTATGACTTGCCCCGACATTGTCAAGACGAAGGGGCTGAAGTGATGTCCCCTCATTATTCTCCAGCCAAATCTTTACTTTCTTGTCAATGCCACCCGGAAGCTTCTTGCAATGGTCCAAAAACTGTTCACCAAAAGCAGCCCATGCAACCTTTCGACCTGCAGGATCTTGCCGAGCAGTTGGGCATCGCTCGTACACAAAAAACGTTGCAAACTTGTGTGTGATCTCTTTGTTGGATGGCATGCTTTGGTAGACTTTGTGAAACAGTAACCTGCATTCGTCTACAAACTCAGGTCGCATCATATGCAGAAAGATTTGAGAGCCCTTCTCCCTTTTCTTCATGAAGACCGACAACCAATCCTGATCTGTGACATCAACCTCACTGAGGTGATGATAGAGCTTGGACTCCAAGCTTAATCCATACTCCTCATGCAACTCCTCTCGTGTGTATCAAAATCGAGTTTGCTTAGGGTATTGAATCCTCCAGGAAGATCTTGCTACAAACCACATTTGACATAGTAAACAAACATAAACAAACATTGAAAAGAACATTTCTACAATTGAAGAGACAGAGTTGATATGTACCGATGCTTTTTTTGCCGATAGTTTCAGACTTCATGCCCAATGTTGTGGAGCTCCTAGGCTTGCTACTGGATGAAAGCATGCTAGCTGAACCACCATCAGCTGCTGCCATGGTGCACTTTCGTGGTGCAGTCTTCATATTACTGTACAAACAAAAAAACACAATCCATGATTCACAATGTCCTCAAACAAACACATCGCTCAACTACAACGAGAGAGAGAGAGAGAGAGAGAGAGAGAGAGAGAGAGAGAGAGAGAGAGAGAGAGAGAGAGAGAGAGAGAGAGAGAGAGAGAGACGGAGAGAGAGAGAGAGTGAGAGAGAGAGAGGGGGGGGGGGGGGGGATTACAGTACCCGATGAAGATTGAGGTCGCATAGAGAGGGTAGGCGTCTGCACTTCTTCCTCGCTCTGTTCACGAAGGGTGCATGAAGATGCAGTAGCGCGTGGGTAGCTTACTGCTGTGTAGAATGGCATGCAAGAGAAGTCACAATCACATTCTACCCGTAAACCATGTTCAAAAAATGATGGCATTCTTGAAGTGGCGGCATTTTCCATTTCTTGTAATTTTCCACGTCCCCGATAAATTATTTGAAGGGAACAAATAAAACTTGAGAAGTACTTCAAAAACCACCTAGAAAAGCCCTTAAAACTGACCACCATTTCATGCTTTCACCCGTATAGTGGAATGGGGCTTCATTCTTACAAACATTGTACAAAAATAATTCTAAGGCTGATTAGTTTTTGTACTTATCATTTGTTTTTGTATGAAAATAATTCTAAGGCTGATTTGTTTTTGTACTTATCATTTCCTTTTTTCTAAAGCTAGCTGTCTTTTGAATGTAAAAAGTTCAATTATGTCTTATTATTTATGATAAAACATCTACACACACACACACACACACACACACACACACACACACACACACACACACACACACACACACACACACACACACACACACACACACACACACATATGACCCCATATGCACACTATCCCATACCCACATACCAACACACGACACACACACACACTCTTGTACTACATGCTAGTAGCACAAACCCAAATCACATAATCACAACACCATCACCATCACCATGCACAAAATGAGAACCATATCTCCACACACTTGTAATGAAGGATTGAAGACACGATTTCAAGAAGATGAATGTTGGCTACACTCATGATATTTGTTGCCATTTACTCCCATCACTCCATTATGCATCCTTCTATAGTCTTCTCCCCTCCTCATCTTATTGCCCTATGCTACCTATCGTATTCATCTTTTGCAAGAAACCAACACACTCTACCTTGGTGCCATACCTTGTGTCATTTGGGATATACTACATTGTGAGTATGGTTTATGCTTGTTTCTTTCCATTTTTCTTATGTTGAGGTCTGCGGATTTTCCACCATACACACACTCTCTCTCTCCCTCTCATATTCCTATCATCTTGCTACTTGCATCTTAAGATATGCGGATTTGCCACCTCTTGTATGAGAAGTGAGTATACTTGCATAGATTCCTAACCTCATGATCTTCCTTACTACATGCACGAGTAGCAAGCCCATTGTCACTCACCCACCATTCCTATGATTTTGTTTTCTGACCACCCCATCCCACACTTGGGTGTGGGATGGGGTGGATCTTGAAATTGTTTTCCATAGCATGTTTGATTGTGTATATGTATGCATCCTAGCCGCATATCTTACTAGGTGGTGCTCCTATTTTGTAGGTCTCCCATGATGAGGATATCGTGCATAGTCATGGTGTAGAGGCCACCTGGTTTGTTTTGCACTTCTGCCTCTTATTTGGTGCCCCGACTGAGGAGGGATTTTCAAAGACGTTAAGTCACCAATGAGTAGTGATGCATGCCATCAATCATGGATGAGTGACTACAAGATTGTTCAAATTGGAGGACTAAAGAAGAGGAGAATGTGGAAGCACTCAAGGCCTTCATCGAAGTGCTACTGCTAGGTTGTAGCATCATCGATATCCAAGAGGTAAGATCCCCATTGCGCATTGCTCGTGCTAATTGAAAATCAAGAGCATCAAGAGGGAGGGCTATGGAATTTCATCACTGCTGCCAATGAAAGCATTCTACCAATGAGTGTTGACAAAGGAGGTGAAGAAAGATCAGTGAGTTTTTCTTTTCAGAACCGCATCAACACTCTCACATCAATCAAATTTTGTGTAGCACCAAGTGTTTTCTCTCCAACGGTCAGAGAAGAGTCGTCAACTACATCAACCACAAAGTCCAAGCCACAAGCCTAAAGCATTTGGTGGAACCAAGTGGGCCTATGCTCTCTCTAGGCCTAGAGAGTTCAAGTGAAGTACAACCACCAAAGCATCACAACCGCATGAAAAATGGAAAGCCAATTGAGGTAGACTCTTCTCGCCCAATCAATTTTGAACCCAATACGGAGGATTATATGGACTTCAACAAGAGATAGAGGCCTGCGATGAAGGTGTCACCTTGTCAACACTTAAGGTATGCAACTCTAGTGGTCAAAGCCTTGCCCTACACCCAACATGGATAATAACAATAGGCCAGAAGTCTTTCCTTTCCGTTTCTTGCAACACATGCATGTAAACTTGTACATTGATAGGAAGATATTCTACCAGCAGCAAAAGATTGTTTTTCTATTCCAAACAGAGATGCTTGATGAAATCCTTTGATCCCCACGTCTCATCATCTTGCCCATTCTTGATCACTACCACTCTTTTGATGTAAGCATCTTTATTCTATTCTAGCCTTGTGCTCTTCTTAGCTCCTACTCAAGTTTTCCACCCATGTATAAACCTTTATGAATCACTAAGTCATTCAAAAAAAAAAGTTCGTGATTGTCTGCTCATTGATTTACTACCATGGCAAGTGTCTCTTTTCCCACATTCAGTGGCAAGAAGGGAGAAGACATCACCACCAGTTGTTTGGATAGCTGCTAAATAACTGAGCCGACGTCTGTTAACAGGAGTTGATAAAGACCAAAGACATATGGATGCACATCAAAGATGAATATGAAGAAGCAGTGAAGATTGGAGCTACACACTTTTCACATTTGTCCAAAATGGCCATGTATTGTAATTTCTCGATTTATTTAGCCATTGGTATAATTGTAACATGTTACGGGATCAATAAGAGTTTTAAGATGTAAAGCATAGTTCACTTAGTGTACCTGGGTTGCAAATACAATAAGTGTGGAGTCTCAAAGGTCTTGGACGCCGGACATTACACATTTAGACCTTGGCTAAGGTATAAAAGCTAACTTTGTAAAGATTTTATTAAGTTTTTTGGATAAGAAATACACAACGTGAGCTAACGGCGCTCACTCCTCTCCTTCTCACGCTTTCTACTCCCTCCCCGGTTGTCACATTGTAGTCATGTTTGTTGCATTGCAATCGTAAGTAAGAGCTCTACGCATTGACGTAAACACATCACGGTATTTCGTAGATTTTGGCGTCACCGAGACCCGAGGCCTAATTTCATCATAACTAGGAATTACACTTTCAAATTAAAAACTAAGCATAGCCGGGGTATTGGAGCATCGTTGCTAAGCATTTAGATGCATTCTGGGTCAAAAACGACTAGGTCAAAAATCCACCGTTGTTAATAATCGCGATTTTGGAACTTGACATAAAGTGGTGTTTGAGACCATAAGCATGTGTGCTTAGGTCTTATAAACATGTCCTAGAAGTTTCACTATGTTTGGATGTCATTTGATACTATAACGGATGTGATTTGTTTGCCGATGAGCGATTGGCTTTTGGTGATTTCAGTCACTTGAGTGTAGCCTGAGTTAGATGCGAGTTGTTAGTTGTTTTCCGAGAGATTGAAAACCTCTTGTGGCCTTTTTGCACTAGTCGAGTCAGCTTCATCCCATGGATTGACAATTTAATCGTGGTTCTCTCTAATACTGCAATAAGATAGGATGGTGAGGTTAGACATGCGTCCCACATTTGGCACCATTGCCAGGGACGAATAGACCTAAACTAGGGAAAACAAGAGCGTCGTGTGTAGTTGTCCATTAACTTCCTCTAGGTTCACCTGGAGTTAAACTTTCTCTTTAAAGCCTCATAGCTTAAGATTGTCGTCTTTTGCTGTGTAGAGGTAGCTTGGAAGTAATCGTACTTGCTGAGTGCCTTTAGTATGGTAGGATCGTCGAATTAGATTAGGATTTTGAGAATGGTTGATAGACGAGACAATTCTTGAGATCAAAGCTCATAAAAACATAAAAAACAAGAAAACTAGTGTTTGGACACTTTCCACAATCCCTTTGCATGAGAATTTAGGAGTAGGGTGAGTAGGATCTGAGGTGGATTTCAAAACATTGCTCTCTCTGAAAGAGTCAAGAGTGAGTTGTTATAGGAAGTTGCAGAATTTCAGGTCTACGGCTAGAAATAGCACGAAAAGACTCCAAACCACTCAATCCGATTGGAGAGTAAGCTTAAAAGTTGTGCGAACCAGTGCGTAAGTGTAAAGAATGAGGATGCAAGAGAGCTACACAAGACAAGCACAAAGCACACAGAGATGGAAAGCTTCTTCTTCTTCTCCTAGAAAAGAGAGTAGAAAATGACTAAGTGCTAAAGCTGAAAAATAGCACATATGTACTAAGTGTGAACTCGCTAGAAGCGTACTAGGCTGACACTATAAGTGTAGTCCAGCTGTAGAATCACTGGGAAAGATCCTCTGTGTCGGTCACCTAACGTGCCAGTGAGTAAATGCCGTAAGCGACCAAGACCCGTAGTGGATGCCAGCTCAAGATGTAGAGCTCGACATCTCAACACTCCCCCTCGAGCTCTGCATGTCGCAGAGTCCAAGCATAGTCGGGAAATGTCGAAGCTTCTCAGCTCCGAGGGCCTTGGTAAAGATATACGCTATCTGCTCCTCTGTGCTGACGTAGGCCAAGTCGATGTCGCCCGCCAATACTCGCTCTTGAACGTAGTGGTAATGGACCTCTATGTGCTTGGTCCTGGCATGGAACATTGGGTTCCTAGCCAACTGCATGCTGCTCAGGTTGTCACAATGGATGACAATCTCCTGGTCCAATTGCACTCCCAAGTCCTCAAGTAATGTGCGTAGCCAAGCTACCTCACACGCCGCAACTGATGCACCTCTGTACTCGGCCTCTGTGCTCGATAAAGAAACCGTAGGCTGCTTTTTCTGCTCCAAGTAACAACAACACTCCCAAAAGAGAACATGAAGCCACTCGTAGATATCCTATCAACAATGCTACCTGCCCAATCTGCATCTGTATACCCATACAATGCTAATGGCGCATCTGCTGCATAGAACAATGCGTAGTCAAGAGTCCTTTGCACATACCGAAGTGTGCGTCATACTCCATCCAAATGTGGCTTCCTCGGAAGCTACATGAACTGACTCTCCAAGTCTACTGTGTAGCTCAAGTCTGGCCTCGTGATAGTCAAATAGATTAGACTACCCACAATCTTCCTATACATCTTGACATCCTCAACAACATCACCCTTCTCTGCACTCAGCTTTGCATTCACATCCAAGGGAATAGAAACTGGCTTACAATCAGCCATTCCATACTTTGACAACATGTCCAAAGCATACTGTCTCTGTGACAGCCATACACCCTCCGGAGTCCTGATCACCTCAATGCCAAGAAAGTAGCACAACTCGCCCAAATCTTTCATTTCAAACTCCTGTTTGAGAAGACCCTTCACATGGTCAATCTCCATAGCATTCTCACTCACAATAATAAGGTCATCTACATATATGGTAATGACCACAATCCCTACATCACTCTCACGTACATAGAGTGAATGATCAGCATGAGCTCTCCTAAACCCAATACTGACAAGAGGGGATTTAACATTTGCGAGTTTTTCATTTCAAGTTTTTTTGACAATTTTAGCAATCTTTAGAGTTTTTTTAACCAAAAATGTGTCATAGCATAAAGTATCTATTTAATGTAATTTTCAATCGTCATAAGACTCCATATATGTGTGGTTGACGGAGAGAGAAAGTATAAATTCTAGAGAGATAGTATTTATGCGAGTTACCATTGGAAGAAGAGATCATAAATCCTTGAGAGAGAGAGAGAGAGTGACTTCTCTTCTAGAGAGAGAAAGTAAAATCATAGAGTTGTATATCACTACGCAAAGAAAGAGAGAGAGAGAGACCGAGAGGGCATAACGACGGAAAAAATGTAAACAAATAAAATCACCATTTCACATCTCATGCCATTAGAGTCAAATATGCTCTCAACGCATGTGATCAGAGTCAAATAATCCACAGCATATAAACATGCGATAAAGTAAAAAATCATGCAAAATAGAGACAACACTAATTTCAGAGTTAAATATAATCCACAGCATATATAAATGCGATGAAGTCAAAAATAATGCCAGATAGAGACAATACTATTTTTCCCAAGCAATTGATTTCTGAAACAACGTAAGTTTGAGGATGTAAGTAAATTCGCAAAACTACCACAGGATAAGATCAAAATTAGAGTACAAAAAAGGATAGTCGCCATAAATGTAATGGTCACTCTAAAAGGCAAGTAATTTTCTCCCAAATAGCTTGCAAGATGCTTCATATCTTTTGCTTGAAATTTGAAATCCTTTGCTGCATAAACAATGTTTTTTCAAGATAAATAATCACAAGTATAATAAACCAAAATAAATACAGAAAAACACTTTCATATCATAGATCAATATTCTAGTTGAGTGAAAGAAGCATACCAAACCAGTTGTAATTAAATGGAGGGAGAAATCCTCCTTGGTTGTCCAAAAATAAAAGCGATGTCCATTGGTGAGAGGGTTGGCTGATGAATAATCATGTGCTCCTTAGGTTCAAGTCCGAGCACTTTTGTGTACACATAGTACATATGTTTGCATGCCAAAAAGGATTTGTTGGTATTCTCTCGCTTCTGAAAATCCGGACACGTGCATGTTGGACTCTGTTTTATATGAATCTCATAACTATTTTCAGTGAGAACTCGGAAAATTACATGCTCTTGAGACCTTTTTACTTCATCCAAAAATATAATTGTCATACTATTACATGCTTCCAATTTCTTCATGGCCTCTTTAGAGATTCCATGCCTCCACTTTTTCTTCCTCGAGCTGCCACCACCTTCTTTGCAGTCGCCAGCAAGAGGTTGTGGATTTACCATTGAATTCTCTGTCCGAAATCCACTCTGATGCAGTGCGGCAAGTTCCTGTGTGGAGATATCTGTCCCTGTTGCTACTGGCCAAACATTTGGAGCAGGAGGTAAATCTTTGACTTGTCTTCTGATTGATTGGGTATGCAAAATATCATGATTACAAAACCATAACCATTGCTCAATTGTTTTACCCTTGAACATTCTTTCGGACCATATACATGGAGTAACAAGACCAATTGAGCGACTATTCAAGATATTGTCACAATTTTTTCTCCCTACTGTTCCAAAATATTTTCTTTGACTTTGAATGGGCATTCTCCTGAGGGCCCACTGAGTGTGTGGCACATCACTCTCAAACACATTGTTTCTTTGAGATGACAAAGGTGTGGTTGTTTCTTTTTGAGATCCAATATCATCATCACTGTCACTAATTTGCAGTGGAATGTTAGAAATACCTGGTCCTTGGGTATCAAATTTGAATTTTTTTGGTCGACCGCGATGGTTTCGTTGCTTAGATTCCATGACATATTCCGGCTGATGGGAGCTACTTGTTCCTGTTCTGCCCCTCTTTTTGCGTTGTACTATTTCTTTGTCTCCATGAAAAATTGGCTGCGCATACATGGGAGTCCCTGCAACAGCCTCGTGTAATAGATGGGCCACGTTGGTTGGAGTTGGAGTTTGCTGAGATTCAACTCGAGAAAGCAAGGTCTCCATTGTGGGACCCGTTCCTATATAACACCCAGTAGTATATCCCAAAAGCTTCGCACATTGAGTATATGATTTTATAACATCTGTTACACATGCATCATACAAGGATATTTTTCTCTTTCCACCTTCACCTGCTAACCAACTGGCATGTACACTTTCTGATAAATTAACATTGGGAATTTGTGCCCGCTCCCACGGACTTAGACCACCCTATGAAATGCAAAAAACATGAATTAAAATTTATAAATTTCATGTATGAAAAGAAATTTTTCTAAAAATATAGATTGTCATAAAGGTACTTACATCTGTTCCAATTCCTCCCCAGTGTGAAATTCGTTGCTCCCACCATTTAAACCATCTGCTCACTCTTGTGATGCTCTTTGTAGATAGATGTTGTCTCCACCACTTTTGAATTGAAAGTGCCTTTTGAGATGCAAGCACAATGGTCTTACAAGCTCTCCATTCCTCACACATATCAATGTGTTGATTTGTTAGATGTTGAGGTATCCACTTTTTAGCATATTTGTGGAGACTCTGCTCCCAATGAAATAGGCATGATCGTTCACGTCCCTCCATGATATTATCTGGCGACTGTTCGACTAGCATTCCAATTTGCACCAGCTTCATCAGACATAAAACCTGCAAAGTCAGCTGCACCATGTCCGTACTTTTCCATTGTTGAATTAAGGCTCTCCCAAAAAATAACTTGAGTCTTTGCATCCTTCTCTTTAGTTTCACATATAGCAATTATTTGTAGTGATCGTATGCTGCAAGATATTCAACATAAACATTTTCACACATCTTCTTTTATTTAATGATAAAAAAATACGAGATATTTAAATACTTAAAGATTACCTTGGATCATAAACTGAGCATGACATTGTTGCCCATCCATCTATTCTATGGGTAAAATCAAAATGTACCCACACATTTCTCAAGTTACCAATTTCAGTTCTTTTCATCCGATTTACTAGATCAATCCTAGAACCTGGTCCTTTAGTGGACATTTTAAATAGGAAGCACTTGTCATCCTCTTCACCCTGTCCAGGAAATCTACTGGACCCATGAAAAAAAGGAAACATGCACTTTTTTTGAAGCAATAAAATATTATCATATCCATCCCCAATAACAGCACCTTGACTCTTCCTCTCCTTTGAAACAATTGAAGAAAACCTACACGATGCATCACAAGAAGGCTAAATTTATAATAGTTAAAAAATTAACAAATTCAAGGAACCAAATTGAGTTTTCTTACCCTTTGGTTTGAACCAGTGGCATCATTTCTTCCAAAAAATCATTGAATTGTACATCGGATGTAGCTTCAGCTTCCTCACCAATCAAGGAGTGTAGAACAAGTTGTTGAGCCACCAACATTTGAATTTTTCTTGGGCCACCCTTTTCTATTTTTAGTACTGCACCTACCAGTTTCCGCACTCTTGAAATAGCAGCCCTAGAGGTTCCTGCCTTAACATTATGACAATGTTTATCAACATGTATTGCCAGTCGCGACACTGTTCCATCTCCAGGCAAAACATAATAGATTTTGCAGGGACAAGCAGCAACACAAGTAACAACCTTCTGACAATAACGACAAGTTATTGTTGTATTCTCTTCCATTGCAAGGTAGTCCTTTTTCACCCGTCTGTTCAAATATCCATGAAAATCTCTACTATTGAATTCTTGTTCCTTAATATAATGAGGACACGTTGAATAATTGCACTGCATGAATCCCAGATAGTGGCTTAGACGAATTGTGCATGCTATTGCCATGGTTGTCACAGATGGGCGAGTCCACAAGTGACCATCAAAGCGTTGTTCCATCCCTGTCATTCGTTTTGTTTTATCCTGAGTCGCAGGTAACTCAAAACACAAATTTCCATCATAATATTGTGGAAGTTCAGCAACTTGCAAAGGAGCTCCACATAATGTTAACAGATCATTTAACTTTTTTGCTCCTGGATTTTGTTGAATCCAAATGACGATTGACTGAGTTTTGAGCTGTCCTATATCGTCACCACTACTTTCAAGATGCACAATGCTTAAAACATCTTCAGATATCTCTTTGTCATTTCCTTTCTCATTGTCAGATACCTGTATAAATGTGTCTGAATGAAGCATCTCAAACAAGCTCGAAAAAGAACCATCTATTAAGAAATGCTGATGACCTTCTATATCCCACTGTGGTTGCAGCAAGACTTTTGTTAGGTCACAATCACTTTCAATAAGAGCAGATAGTGACTGAAAATGGCAAGATGGAGGCAGTAAACTCTGCAAATAGTAAGCACTAAGCAACAATGAGTTTCCCTTCAACTGAATGTCATGGTTGACTATCTGACCACCAACCTTCCAAGTTATTGTTACTTTCATGTTGGACATATTCTCTCAATCAACAGATTACAGGGTGGAGATGCGAGAAAACTGTGGTGGATTAAGTGAAGGTGGTGAAGGTTAATGAAAGTTAAAGATAAAGTGAAGGTTAATGAAACTGGTGAAAGTTAATGAAAGATGTGAAGGTTAATGAAAGTGAAAGATTGGTAGATAGACGAAAAGACAGTTGCATAAGATCTTGTGACGGCTCAAAGAATAATGAAAATCATAATTGAA
>NC_140951.1:123872469-123892469 GCF_014529385.1 Adiantum capillus-veneris | reverse complement strand
TTTTTAATTTGCATTTTACACCGTTATGCTACCAAAATTTAGAATTTTATATTTGTATTGTTATTGCTAAGAAGATTTTTGTTGTTTGTGGTTAATAGATTATGGCTCGTACACCATCTAAACGTGGCAGGACAGGTATCTCTCAAAGTAAGTTCAAATACATTAAGCTATTTGTTTTCTTTTCTTTTGTCTTATCATAGTCACTAAACTATTTGTGTTCTAAACCATTGAGATTGAGAGAGTAAGTAAATTTATTTGTTGATTGAAAAGCATGCTTGTAGTTTTCTTCAATTAGATCACATTCTAATTGTAATTTGTAGGTGAAAACACTATTTCTAGGATTGTTTTATCGTAAGGGTCAACGTCCTATCTACGATCGACGAGATGGAGAGAGTGTGGACAACAACTCTTTCGATGCCAAGTCTGGAATACTGGTGGAGGGCGCCGACGGAGAGTACATTGGAGGACACGCTCTTAGAGGTGCCGCCGAGCATAGCCTTGACTTCTTTCGGTAAGAATATATGCTTCCTACTATGCGTTATTGGACTATGTTACATAAAGTAAAAATACGCGTATTTTTTGCTTTTTTTAGCTGGCTTGTGCGGACATTTACTGCGGAGCACACCTACATTGTTGATATGTTTTCTGGATGTGGTGGCTGTTGAGATGTAGAGAGAAAGAGAGAGAGATGAGACAAGAGACACACCATATACGCTCCCAAAGACTGATTCATATTGAGGACAAGATACAAATATATAGGTGAGACCAAGTTCAGTAGAGTGAACCATATATAGCTCCAACACCCCCACTCAAACAAAGGTCTCTAGCTTTGGATGAAAAAACCCTTGGGGAGTTCAAGGGAAAAACCCAAGCCCCTATACAATGTGAAATATGAACCAGCGGTGATGATGTGAAAGTGAATTGTGCATCTATGTACAAATATTCAAGTGACTTAGATATCACAAGGTGCAAATGTGGAGTGTGCATAGTGCATGGTACCTAAAATATTACAATGTCATATGTACAAAGCTATTACAACTATCATCCACTGCCAGTTCAACGTGTTGTTTATCTTGCTGATGATACTACTTGTCAAGTAAAGGGTATTGGAGACTTATATCTTGGTACCTTATCTTCTTCCACTCGAATTTTGCGAGGAGTATTACATGTACCAGATCTTCAACGTAATCTTCTTTCAGTTGCTAGACTTGTTGATCTTGGTCTGTTTGTTGGATTTGATTATACCAAATGCCGAATTGAGAAAGATGGATAGACTATAGCCACTGCTTCTCGAAACGGTAATTTATTTGAACTCTCTCTCAACGATGCTGTAGCAAATATTGTCACTGCTCCAGGTGATCATGATTGCAAAGTATGGCATCACCGTTTTGTTCATGCTGATTTCTCAAAACTCCTTGATCTTCAACGTCATGATCTTGTTCATGGCATGGATCTTAAAGCCCATCCCCATATGGGAATTTGTGAATTTTGTGCTCTTGGGAAACACAATCGTAAACCCTTTCCTCTTTCAAATACAACTCATTCTCATGACATCTTGGATCTTGTTCATACTGATATATGTGGACCTCTACCTTCTTCGAGATCACAATATCGCTACTTCATTACTTTCATTGATGATTTCTCAAGGTATACGACTGTATTTCTACTTAGACAAAAATATGAAGCCTTATCTGTTTTCAAACAATTCCACAAGGCTGCGGAACTTCAAACTGGTCGTCGCCTTAAGAAGCTTCGTAGTGACAATGGAGGCGAATATGTTTCTCGAGAGTTTGTGAGTTACTGTGCTGACAGTGGAATTCATCATAAACACACTATTCCATATTCGCCTCAACAGAATGGTATTGCTGAACGAAAGAATCGCACTATTCTCAATGCTGTAAGATGTATGCTGATTCATTCTGGCTTATCTCGTGTTTTCTGGGCTGAAGCTACTTTGACAGCAACATTTATTCAGAATCATCTTCCTACTACTGCACCCTCTGGTAAGATACCCATCACAGCATGGATAGGTGACATTCCTTCTGTGTCTCATTTTCGAACCTTTGGATGTATTGCTTATATTCATGTTCCCAAAGAAACACGAACAAAGCTTGATGCTCCTGGTCTTAAAGTTATTTTTATTGGATATTCTGACACTTCCAAAGGCTACAAATTCTATGATCCTTCCTCCAAGAAAGTAATTGTGAATCGTGATGCTACTTTTAACGAACAGCTTATGGGAGGCTCATGGTCCATGGATGATTCTGATGATACTAAATCATTGCTTCAGGCTTTTCCATTTCTTTCAGAAGATGAAAATCTTCCTATAGAGCAACGTTCCTCCTCACAACCATCCATTCCAAATGTTGCCAATGATGATATTGATATTTTTGTTGATCTGCCTATTGATTTTGAACATGGCTCATGTCATGTTTATATACAAAATTTGATCTTTTTCTCACCTCTAAAGGATTCATCTCTTGCTCGTCAAACCCCAACTTATACATAAAACGCCAAGGTAGCAGTTTTGTGATTCTTGCTCTTTATGTGGATGATACCATCCTTGTTTCCAGTGATTTGGGATTTCTTCAGTAAGTGAAAAAGTTATTGTCTTCTGCATTCGATATGGTGGATCTTGGAGAGATTCACTCTTGTCTTGGCATTCAAATCCAATGGAACCGTACAAAAGGTATTTTATTCCTTCGACAGTCAAAGTTTATTGCAGATACTATTCAAAAATTTGGTATGGAATCTGCACATTCAGCCAACACACCTTGTCTTGCGAGCTCTACGAAGAATACTTCTGACAATGGCGGTCAACTTGTCACAAATCAACCTTATGCTAACTTGATTGGATGTCTTCAGTTTGTTGGCATGAACACTCGTCCTGATATTCTGTTTGCTGCTAACTATCTTGGACAACATCTTGCATGTCCTTCTCTTAAGCATTGGTCTGCTGCAAAGCGTGTATTGAAATACTTGAAAGGCACTACAGATTTTGGTTTAGTCTATCGGCGACAACTCACATCGGATTCTATGCAATCTCTTTCTCTTTTGGGTTACACAGATGCAGACTGGGCAAGCTCACATTTATCTATGCAATCTACTAGTGGAAATTGCTTCTTTATAAATGGTTGTCTTGTTTCTTGGACCAGCAAGAAACAACGTTATGTTGCAGTTTCTACGACTGAGTCAGAATATGTTGCGGCATCACTTGCAGCTCGTGAGTTGATTTGGCTTCGACAAATGCTGGTTGATATTGGTCACTCTCCTCTTTCTAGCACACCCTTGCGGTGTGACAACCAAAGTACTATTAGTCTTGCAAAAGACTATGTTCAACATAATAAGTCAAAGCACATTGCTGTCCTTTATCATTATGTCAGGTATGAAGTACGCAAGGGAACCATTATGGTTGAACAGTGTCCAAGTGACCAGATGATTGCAGACATTTTGACCAAAGGCCTGAATGAGTCACGTTTCATCCTCTTGCGCTTGGAGCTTGGAGTTGCTTCGGCCTCACTCTTTCTAGATTAGCTTCTTTTATCGTTACCGCTCTGATACCATGTTGAGATGTAGAGAGAAAGAGAGAGAGACGAGACAAGAGACACACCATATACGCTCCCAAAGACTGATTCATATTGAGGACAAGATACAAATATATAGGTGAGACCAAGTTCAGTAGAGTGAGCCATATATAGCTCCAACAGTGACTTGGGCAATGTTTGCGTTGAGTTGTCTAGACACTGTCTCTTCATAGATAGTGATCCAGAGGTCTTCCATCAACATCTTTCACGCTTCAAGGCTCCATGTGTACGTGCTATTTTAGCAGTTGATGCAGATAGCGATGAGGAGACTGATTGGCAACAATATGAGCCCAGATCACATTGCCCTTGATTGACATCAACATTGGTATTATCTATCATTTTTTCTAGTTTGTGATTTTTATGGAACGATGTGTGACCATGGTGTTTGGGTGCCACTTTTTTGGTATTACTGAAGACATGTTGTTGCTGTTGATCGTTTTTATCAATTCAGCCATGATTTCATATTTATTATACTAGATAGAAGTTTGTTGAGAGCTTTGGATTTACCAAAGTAATATACCAACATATGCTTTTTTGCTTATGTAATTTCTTCTTCTCGTGAGCATTCGCTGCTGCACGGAAGCAAGTATGGAATGGGAATTTTTTTAGTTTGAATTTTCATACCGTTATGCTGCCGAAATTTTGATTGCTTATCAATATAATCATGCTTTTTGTTCATGTTTGAAAACATAATCATGATTTCACGTATACAGAAAAGTTAGTCAAGCTTCACGGAAGCAAGTATGGAATGGGAAATTTTTTTGTTTGTATTTTCGCACCGTTATGCTGTCGAAATTTTGATTGCTTGTGAATATAATCATGCTTTTTGTTCATGTTTAGAAACATAATCATGGTTTCATGTATACACAAAAGTTAGGCAAGCTTCACGGAAGCAAGTATAGAATAGGAAAGTTTAACAAAAGTTAGGCAAGCTTTCACAGAAGCAAGTATGGAATGGTTTTATTTTTATTTTTCACGTTGTTATGCTGTCAAAATTTCATTTGCTTGTCAGTATTTCTTTACACTGTCGGTCTAAGAATATATATAGTTTTATATATAATATTTATATTATATATATATAATATCTTCTTATTTATTTATTTATATGTGTGTGTTTATGTACGTAAGGAGATCTTCAACTCCGTAAAGTGTTTTTAAGTACTTGTTTATACAATATATATAGTTATTTATATGTGTGTGTTTATGTACGTATGCAGTTCTTCAACTCAGTAAAGTGTTCTTAATTACTATTTTATATGCAAGAGTCTATGAGTGTATCATTACTTTGAGGTCTTCGCCCAAACAAGTACAACCATCAATATTTTTTAGATTCCTAGTTTCAAATTGGCTTATTAGGGATTCATCCTTGTTTGCAACAACACCTACATGGACAGGAAAGTATATTCTACTAAAAGTAGGGTAAATACTAAAGACACGCTCATCTTTTTCTTGCATTATATAAAAAACTCACATAGATTTTCTATACATTTGGCTTTCAAACAGCTTGTAGTTACATTTGACGGTTCAGTTTAGCTACAAGATATCAACAATACCCTAAATTATGACAGATCTTGAAGATGTGTTAGTAGACCAGGCCGATTAAAAGTATCACAGCTACTTCAATAATAATAAGTCAGACAGAGACATATGAATTATTCTCGCCAAGGCACTGAAGAGTGGAACACCATCATATAGTTAAAATAAGCATCATATAATTAAAATAAGTTGTTTACATGATTAGGTAGGAAATCAAACCTGCACACACACACACACACACATAGTACAACTTGCATCACACCAGTACAATTTATCATGTGCTAGTGCATATTTATTTAACTATATTATTTAGTGCATAATTATTTAAATCTTTCCTCAATCTTCAACCACATTAGAGCCAGAGATGTCGACCAGGTTGATTGTGCGTTTGCAGACAAGCAAATGGTCAATCTCCGCCTGTAAAGCGGCCCTTCGAGAGCTATCTATGTACCCCCATGTCTCCCACTTGCCCAGAGCTTCTCGCATTGTCTCAAAGCCATCATTGAGTTCCTGGTCTCCGGTGTTGCGAGCGCGATTAAGGTGGTTGAACATCCGGATCGCTTGTTTGTGTCACGCTCTCTTTGTGTAAACGTCTTCTTTTCTTCAAGGGGTGCATTGGGGGGGAGTTTGTGAAGCTCTTCATGGATTTTTGCAACTACCTCATTACCAGTAGTTGCATATCCTATAGGCATTGTATAGGTACAGGGAAAATGAAAAAATCTCTCTTGATTAGCACCTCCGATTCTCTTGTGCAGCATATGGTGCTTGCCTAGTAACATTTATATAGGCTAAAGCACCATGCTCTCAAAAAGCATTGATAGTGATGGAAGAGTGGCATGTGCTAGTGACATGAGGGGTCCCACGCAGCATATGCTAACTGCTAAATTGGAGCGTGCAATAATATATGCATGATTTGTCAATATGAATATTATAATCGTCTACTACTCCATCACTAACTTTTAAAGTGGGGTGTGCAATAAAATATGCATGATTTGTCACTATGATTATTATTCACCTATAAGATTTATAAGCATCTAAAAGTGCAATGAGTAGACAACACTAACTGCCTCTCTAAGGGCTCGGGAAACACTATGATTATTATTCTTCTATGAATACTATAGGCATATAATAGTGCAATGAGTAACCACCACTAACTGCCTTTCTAAGGGCTCGGAAAACATTATTTGTGGACCCGGATTTGGAACCTTTTCACACGCATATGAACAGGCAAACTCTCTCTCTCTCTCTCTCTCACACACACACACACACACACACACACACACACACGTGAGTAGAAAATGTGCACACAACCTACTTCTTCACAACAAAACTCCACTTTCATCTCAATTAAAATGTGGGATATTTATAAAATATATAAATTAAACCAACACATAAACAATTCTATACCAAGATACTAAATGAAATAATTTGAACCGGCTTGAGAACCTTCTTGCCCAAACTTGAGCCGGAATTTTTTCATTTTGAACCTATCTTTCCTCTCTCCCCCTCATCTCCCACTCTCTCTCTCTCTCTCTCTCACACACACACACACACACACACACACACACACACACACACACACACACACACACACACACACACACACACACACACACACACACACACACACATGTGAGTAGAAAACGTGCACACAACCTCCTTCTTCACAACAAAACTCCACTTTCATCTCAATTAAAATGTAGGATATTTATAAAATATATACATTAAACCAACACATAAACAATTCTATACCAAGTTACTAAATGAAATAATTTGAACCGGCTTGAGAACCTTCTTGCCCAAACTTTAGCCGGACTTTTTTCATTTTGAACCTATCTTTCCTCTCTCCCCCTCATCTCCCACTCTCAGGCTCTCTCTCTCTCTCTCTCTCTCTCTCTCTCTCTCTCTCTCTCTCTCTCTCTCTCTCTCTCTCTCTCTCTCTCTCGTTGTCGGTACTCTCACACCCCGATCCTATCTCTATTTCACAAGTATGTTTTTCTCTCTCCGTATAATCCTTCTTCTCTCTCCGTCTCTCGGTACTTATTTAACATACCACAACGCCACCTTAGAGAGCACACATATGAGTGGAATCCATGCTTCTATAAACTCAAAAAACCATCACCTGTAGAAAAAAAACACGAATTGATTAACTCGCAAATAAAATTAACCCCTGACAAGATACTTGGCAATCCTGTCATACCATGCTCTAGAGCCCTGCTTCAAACCATACAAAGCTTTGAGAAGCCTGCATACATAATCTGGGTAACCTGGATCGACATAACCAGGTGGTTGATCCATATACACTTCGTCTTGCGACTCACCATTCAAGAAGGCATTCTTTACATCCATTTGATGCATAATCCATCCTCTAGATGCAGCCACTGCTATGATAGCTCTCACAGTCGTCATCTTTGCCACTGGAGCAAAGGTCTCCTCATAGTCTATGCCATACGTCTGTGCATAACCCTTTGCGACTAGCCTTGCCTTGTGACGCTCAATGTTACCATCAGCCTTATGCTTATTTTTATACACCCCTTTACAAACAATAGCTTTCTTGCCACTTGACAATGGCACCAACTCCCATGTGTCATTTGCTTCCAATGCAGCCATCTCTTCATTCATTGCATCATCCTAATGCACATTTCCAATTGCATCCTCAAAACATGTGGGCTCCACACCCTGTATCACCTTAGCCATGTAGACTTGGTGATGCGCTAGATACCCATCATAAGTCAATTTCTGAACTGGATTTCTGACTCTGTTAGATCTGCGTGGTCCTGGGTCACTCCTTTGCCGTCTAGCATCTTCTTGTACTTTCCTTACACCAGGTGTCCTGACAGCCGGAATTCCAAATTCCTCATCAAGACTTTGTTCAGAACCATCTGAATCCATGTCTACATGTGAAAACCTTGATGATGCATCAGCCATAAAGGGAGGTTCATCAACCTTTTCCTTTCCTTTTCGTGATACATTCCTTGTACCTGTTGGTGGAGTAACCTGCGTATGTAGTCTACCATTCCATGGCTTCTCAACAGAGCCACGAGAAGACGACTCTTGTGGTCCACTCAAAAACTGTAACTGTGGCCTCACATTTTGTACAACCACACCATCTTTTATATCAGCTCCAATAGTGCCATGTGCATTACTGTACCACCTGCTCATCTCATCAAAGACTACATCTCTGCTCACTCGTAATTCTCGTGTAGTAGGATTGTAGCACCTGTACCCCTTTTGTTCAAGGGAATATCCCACAAGAATACATTTCTCTGCTTTAGGATCCAATTTCCTACGCAACTCATCTGGTACATGCACGTAAGCTATGCAGCCAAACACTTTCAAGTGTGCCAAATCAGGCTTTGTACCTGTAAACTTTTCCTCAGGCGTTACATTATGCACCGCAGCTGTAGGTGTCCTGTTCATAATGTACACAAGTGTATTTATAGCTTCAGCCCAGAAATGATGAGGCATGTTCTTCTCATTCATCAATGCACGTGCAACCTCTGCAATGTGCCCGTTTTTCCTTTTTGCGATCCCATTCTGCTGTGGAGTATATCTGCATGTAAACTGCCTGCGTATACCATGCATTCACAGAAAATCATAAAAATCGTTGGAGAAGTACTCTCCCCCTCCATCTGACCTCAATGTATTGATTTGCATATCTGTCTCCTTCTCAATCATGACTTTGAAGTTCTGAAAGTGACCAAACATTTCACTTTTGTTACGCATGAAGTAGACCCATACTTTCCTTGTATGGTCATCAATGAAAGAGACATAATACCTGCAACCATGTATACTTGCAGTATCGGTTGGACCCCAAACATCTCTGTGCACCACCTCAAGTGGCTTTTTACATACATTGCGCTCATGTGGAAATGAGCCCTTTGACTGTTTTCCAAACTGGCATGCTGCACACACTTTATGCATACCATCCACCTTGAATTTGGGCAAACCTTTTAAAATCTGTTTTGATTGCATGCTGCGCAATCTCTGCTCATTGACATGGCCAATGCGTTTGTGCCAAATGTCAACATTAGCCACAACACCTGTGCTCTGTGCAAATAATGCAACTTTTACCTCAGGCATGTCTACATTCAGCGTAAACATTCTGCCCACACATTTGCCCTCTGTGATCAGCTTACAGCCATTCTGGAAATCTTCTACATAATAGCCATTTGGATTGAAGCGAATCTGCAAACCCTTCTCAACCATTTGTCCAACAGAAACAAGATTCTTTGTAATGTTTGGGACATGAAGTACATCTGCTAAGTACTTTGATTTCCCACTCTTCGTATTTAGAGGTATGTCCCCTACATGAGCAATGGGGTGAGCTGTGTCATATCCTGTCTACACATAGCCTGACACATCTGGTTTGCATATATCTCTAACCCACTCTCCACGAGACGTCATGTGATTAGAGGCACATGAATCCACATACCAAACATCATTGTGGGTGGAATTCTCTGCAGTCGTTGTATTCATTACATGCTGCATAACAAACATGCGCTCGTTTTTGCTGTCATCTGCATCTCTGCTAGTAGATGCATAGTTGCCCTGTTCTCTCTTTCCACTTGCTTTTCCCTTTGGACAGTCACGTGACATGTGACCTCTTTCACCACAAGTCCAACATTCTCTGCTATCTGCAATATGTTGCTGCCTGCTTGATCCTGCACCCCGACCTCTTTGACTCCCCCTGCCTTGAGACTGGTTTCCCCTGCCACCTGTATTGTTTTGATTTGATTGACCTTCTTGAAATTGGCCCCTGCAACCCCTTGGGCCTCGACCACGACCTCTACCTCTACCTCTGTTGGAGTTAGAATAGAAGACCTGTTCAAAATTATTTGTGCCATGAGAAGAAGATGTGTCAAGGTTCTTCTCCTGAAGAATAAGCATAGAAATGAAATCTTGGAACACGGGGATGTCGTCTCTTGTATTCATGGAAGACCTGAAATGTACATACTCATCTCCTAGGCCATCCAAGCATGCACGAACAATGTCATCGTCTTCCACTGAGACTTTAATAGATCCAAGAGCCTCAATGATACTCTTGATCTTCAAGGCATAATCATTGATGGAGAGGTTGTTCCTCTTAACTTGATTTAGCTCCGACTTTAGTTGAAGCTTCCTGGCCTTGGTGTTCACCTCGAACACTCTGCCTAAGTTTTTTCATGCAAAGGCGGGGGTTTCAGCATCCCGTAGATAGCCCATCATGCCATCTGTGATACTCATAGACAGCCAATACATTACTTTGCTCTTGCCTTGTTGCCAGTCTCTCAAAGCTTTCCTTTGTTCTACTGTAGCATTTGCCTCGGGAATCTCTGGTTCCTTTTCATTGTCTCCTTCTACATAGTCCCAATAACCTTTTCCTTTTAGGAAATTTGTTATTCTGAACTTCCATGCAGGGTAGTTATTTTTCTCAAGCTTCTCAGTGACAATCTGACTGAAACCGTCAGACATCTTGAAGCACTAAGACAAAATAGTTGCAATCTGCAAAAACCTGCAAATCTGCTGAACCTGCTATCGTGGTACCTGTAACGCTTTCTACACTCAACGAGTGTCCACAATCAAGCGTACATACAACCACTGTACTTGTACAACAAATCCCTGTGTACTGCACTTTGGAGACCCCTAAAATTTTTTTCGTTGCACGGGGCGCCTTCGGCATCTGGTCGTGAATTGCGAACGAAGGGATTGTGATGCTCTTGCTCTCTTAGCCTCTCTTGCCTGCACCAGGCTCTGATACCATGTAAAGAATGAGGATGCAAGAGAGCTACACAAGACAAGCACAAAGCACACAGAGATGGAAAGCTTCTTCTTCTTCTCCTAGAAAAGAGAGTACAAAATGACTAAGTGCTAAAGCTAAAAAATAGCACATATGTACATGCGGTCACTAAGTGTGAACTCGCTAGAAGCGTACTAGGCTGGCACTATAAGTGTAGTCTAGCTGTAGAATCACTGGCAGAGATCCTCCGTGTCGGTCACCTAACACGCCAGTGGGTAAATGCCGTAAGCGGCCAAGACCCGTAGTGGATGCCAGATCAAGATGTAGAGCTCGACATCTCAACAGTAAACTCAAGGACACTTTGAGCTAAAATTTTCACGAGTTGGCCAAAACTCAAGTTATTTACGTTTTCTTGACATTTTAGGCCAAATTAAGTTTTGACTTGATTTATAGGCTCAAAATAGATCATGAAAAGACTGTCCAGTGAAAAAGTTCAACAAAGTGTCAGTTTTGGGCCTAAAGTTAATAATCGCGATTATTAACTTTCAGCTCAGATTTGACCAAGGTTCATACCATTGACTCATTACATGTGTACAAAAAACTTTTGTAAAGGCACAAAAGATTTGGATCACCAAATTGGGTAAAAACTAAAGTTTGTATTGACTTTTTGAAACTTGAGTCTAAATTGGGGAAAAATTTGTCCAAACTTGATGAAATTTGATTCATAGGCTTATCTTGATGTGATAAACATGTGTACATGATCACTTGACCAAAAAGATGCAAAAAGTTGCGAGTTGTAAATAATCGCGATTAGTAACACCTGCTCCATTTTTCAACCTTTTTGACCAAGTAAGCATACCACTAGTTTCACCATGTTGTAATAAGCCCACAAACCCAATTGGGTAAGATTTGGATCATTCGATTGAAAATTGTGACTAAATTTGCAAAGTCAGTCTGCTGATAGAAAATTGATGACCATTTGACCAAAAATTGTCCAAACTTGATGAAACTTGGCTAGAGATCTTAATTTGAGATGCTTAACAGATCTGTGTCAAGATTGGAACAAAAACATGCAAACATTTAGCAGAAGTAAATAATCACGATTATTTACATCTGCTCCAAAAATTGATAATCTTGCATATTTGGGCATACCACAAGGTCAAGCATAGCAAGTAGACCTTACAGATCAATTTTAGTGAAATTTGGATCACAAAAGTGAGACTTAAGCCAGATTCTTGAAATCAGAGTCTGCGAACACGAAACAGTTGATAAACTTGATGAATCTTGGCCAAATTAAGTTTAAACTTGATTCATAGACTCAAGATAGATCATAAAAAGACTGTCTAGTGAAAAAGTTGAAAGAATTGTTCATTTTAGGTCAAAAGTTAATAATCACGATTATTTACTTTTGGCTCAAAATTGATCAAGGTTGATACCAGAGACTCTATGCATGATTGCAAACATCTTTTGTGAAGGCTCATAGAGTTTGGATCACAAACAGGCTAAAATTTGGTAAAAACTAAAATCTGTATTGATTGTCGAGAAATTGAGTATGACTTGATGAATCTTGTTCAAATTAAGTTTTAACTTAATTCATAGGCTCAAAATCGATCATAAAAGATTGTCTAGTGAAAAAGTTGAAAAAATTGTTAATTTTAGGTCAAAAGTTAATAATCACAATTATTAACTTTTGGCTCAAAACTGATCAAGGTTGATACCATAGACTCTAAGCATGATTGCAAACATCTTTTGTGAAGGCTCATGAAGTTTGGATCACAAAATAGACCAAAACCTTGATAAAAACTGAAATCTGTACTGATTGTCAAGAAATTGAGTCTGATGAATCTTATTCAAATTAAGTTTTAACTTGATTCATAGGCCAAAATAGATCATAAAAAAACTGTCTAGTGAAAAAGTTGAAAAAATTGTTCATTTTAGGTCAAAAGTTAATAATCACGATTATTAACTTTTGGCTCAAAACTGATCAAGGTTGATACCATAGACTCCAAGTATGATTGCAAACATCTTCTGTGAAGGCTCATGAAGTTTGGATCACAAAACATACCAAAACCTTGATAAAAACTGAAATCTGTATTGATTGTCGAGAAATTGAGTCTGACTTGGTGAATCTTGTTCACATTAAGTTTTAACTTGATTCATAGGCCAAAATAGATCATAAAAATATTGTCTAGTGAAAAAGTTGAAAAAAATATTCATTTTAGGTCAAAAGTTAATAATCGCGATTATTGACTTTTGGCTGAAAATTGATCAAGGTTGATACCATAGACTCTAAGCATGATTGCAAACATGTTTTGTGAAGGATCATGAAGTTTGGATCACAAAACATACCAAAACCTTTATAAAAATTGAAATCTGTATTGAATGTCGAGAACTTGAGCTTTGAAACCTTGTGTTACTTAATCATTTGGCGTTTATATTGTTGCAACGATCACCTTATATGGATTGACCGTTTTGTTGGACTAGCTGCACTTGGAATTATGGTAGAGATTTTTTGTGTTATAGTTCTCCCTACTTTCGCTCGAAAAAATGCCACGCTTGGTTTTATTTGCTCGATGTATGGTTTTCTCCGAAAGGTTGTATGCGTAGATGCTCAATTTTTGCATGAC
The DNA here is from genome assembly GCF_014529385.1 of Adiantum capillus-veneris. NCBI lineage: Eukaryota > Viridiplantae > Streptophyta > Polypodiopsida > Polypodiales > Pteridaceae > Adiantum > Adiantum capillus-veneris. The sequence continues at coordinate 123,879,003 of NC_140951.1, read as the reverse complement.
ACTTTGCAATGAAGGTATCCACACATAGATCTTGAGGAGACAAACACAATGGTGCCCTTGGAATTTCAATGGGACAATTGTGTGCATTGCACAATGAGGCATTGCAAAACATAGTAGAGAAGAGATGAAACATGACGTATAGAGAAATCCTTATCCGCTCATTCATTCATAAAAATGATTGTCCAAAAGACCTTACAATAGAACTTACAATATAGCCTTTTATACCCTGGATCTAGGTTTTATGGTACAAAATCTAACCTTCCTGCAACATCATTAAAAATTACATTTCCAGCTTCAAAACTACATACGGGTGATAGATATAGGTTCTTGAAGAGATGTTACTATCAATTGGAATTACAACTACAATTACAAAAGTGATGAAATAAATTGGAATCCTTGTTGGAATCTTCCAAAACTTCCCCCGTCCTATTTCAGTCATCCTCGACATGAGTCAGAATTGGGGTTGCCTCCATTGTTTGTAGCGTGTTGCTCTCTATTGTAGTCCTGCTTGATGTTATCTTGCTAGCTCAATGTCTTCAGCGACAAAAGGTTTCATTGTGTTTGTTGAATGGACTTCCATTGTTGTGTAGCTCACAAACCATGCCCGAATGTTACTGATCTTTGGACCAAAGAGGGGTATTCATTGTGAAAAGTCCTATATAAAATGTTTCTTCAAAAGTCTTCATGAAGTAAGAGGACATGAACATGAGCCGTGCAAAGAAGCCATGTAAGATTCTTTCATATGGTTGCTGACTGAGATCATAAACTAGTCATGTATTTCCTTCCAAAAATGACGTCCATGGTGTTTTTGAAATTCATGTCTATGATACAAAGTGATGCAGGCTACCATTATTCTGTAAATCTTCCTTAGCATTAGGAAATTTCAGAGGTCATTTGGAGTGCCATATGAAGAGAGAGAAAAATAGAGCGCGTCCAATGAGCATGAAGGCTACGTTACATAGGAAAGTACATGGAAAGACTCAAAAAATAGGAAAATAGCATAAAACTTTCACGAAACTAGGATTGTAGCATAGTAATTTCCTTCCTTTTACCGAGCTTTTAGGTGCTTGCATGTGGTCCCACTTCTGATATTCTCTTATGGTCATTAACGTACTGGAGGGTGACCATTAAGCCAGCACAAGATATTGGAATTCTAAAACACTTTCCCTCCATTAGAATGCTTTCAAAGTGAATCTCCCTCCACTAAAGCTTTTCTCTGAGAGTTATGGCGTCCACGTCTTCTCGCCCAAGAGCCTCCAGGTGTTTACTGTCTCTCACACCAACAACCAACAACTGCACTTTGCCTAGAAGGCCAAGTAGTAGCATATCCTCAATTACAATACTAGCTTCAATAAGTGCAGAGAACCAATGGGTTGGACAAAGGATAAAAAAAGGTTCATGGGTCCTCATGCAACCAAGAAGACCCAAGAGGTCTAGTGGTATCAACGTTTAGCGCTCAGCATGGAAGGCCAGGGTGTTGGATTTCAAAGTTGAAATCGGCAAAAGATCTGTAAAGGAAGTTCTTGTTCAGCATGTGTTTACCCATCCAGAGGTGATAGCAAACGGTGGAAATGTATCAGATATACATCAACCACGTTGCAATTGTAAGTACTCTTGACATGTGAACTTACTGATACTCTCATTATAACTTTTCTTATATATTTTGCAATGTTTCTCCCGCTTGTTATGAGTAATGTCTCCATTCTTCACAGCTCAATTACATTAGATTTGTCATTTGTACTTATTGATACTCTTAGTTTAACTCTTCTTATATATATTGCAGATGTTTATCCCTCTTCTTATGAGCAATGGGAACCTGTGGAGTGCATAATAGGCCTCTTCCATGTTGTTCATGCCCACATTGGTTGTCTACAGTACTCAGAGAGGAGCAGCAAAAGACTGGCTGATGAGGGAATCTTTTTTTATGACCACTTTTACCAACTCAGCTCAGGGAATAAGAATGGCATGTTGGTGAAAGTGCCTCTACCAACCAATTGGAACACTGTGGACTGGCCAGTTCCCGAGGAAACAATGGTGGAGGCAATGCGAAGTAAGCTCTACAAGGATATACAAAGGTCTCTACATAGCTCTGTTCCTACCAAACTGGTTAGAATTGCAAACTTTTGTCCTGTTGCACTCTTCATAGAGCTGTTTCATAGCTACAACATCCGAGTTACAAAAACTATGTTCATGTGCAAGTCATTTCAGCAGTCATCCTGTGACAAACTTCTTGACAAAGGATGGTATGCAAAGGAAGAGATTGGTTTACGATGCGAGGTCGCGCTTGATACTCTAGTTGTCAAGTACATGATTGCAAGCCAATCACTGTTACTCTCATTTTGGTATATGCGATCACAAATGCTAAACGGTAAGTACATTCCTATGGACCAGGTTTCTGTAGGTTTGGAAGATAATCCTACTGTGGATGTGGAAGTGATTGATAAAGAGCATGGCCTACTATTGGTGGTTACAATAAGGGAGCTATGCAGTCTTCAGCATTTGCAAAATGACATCATTGAAGAGTCAATGGACAAGGACCTATCAGATTTTTCCTTTTTCTTAGCTGGCCGTAAGGTGATGCGGCGAAGGGAAAAAGATATTTTGTGCAAAGAGTTGGATGGTCGGGTTGAAGTAGTGTCAATGTAACAGATATTCTTGTGAACCCAAGTGTATACAAATGACTTTCAAGACACGAAGTTTATTGATCTCATTTTTCAATTGTGCCCTGTGAAAAAGTGTGCTTGAAATACATTTCTTTACCACGTCAAATCTCTCTCTCTCTCTCTCTCTCTCTCTCTATATATATATATATATATATATATATATATATATATATATATATATATATATATATATATATATATATATATATATATATATATATATATATATATATATATATATATATATATATGTTAGACAAGACAAAGACATGATAGAAGAATCATCTTAATTCATTAGAAAGTACAAACTCGTCCGTGAACAATGGACTGAGATACAATTTTTGTAAGTATGGAATCAGAATGTCTTCAAGGTAAAAATCGAAGGAATGCCCCTCGAAAGAAGGTGGTGAGATAGTTGTTCCCGGCGGATTTAGTTCTCCCTTTTCAGGAGTATCATCAATTAGTAGTGTATTAGTTGCATCAAAGGGTACACCGATTTGGCTAAACGGTTTGTACAAAAGAGGTAAGCCTGGTTTTTTAGGGTGGTAGTGGCCCTCAACGGTAACGCATTTTCTTTGATCATACAAAAAGGAAAAATCTGACGTGTGAGCTTGGCATACACTGCAAACTATTGCAACTAGTGGCGACAAGTTTTGCCTTTGCATTGAAGACCATATGGAAACTCTGAAGCGCGGAAGAAGAAACTCAATAAATTCCTTGGTTCCTGGACGAACCACGACTCGACAAGTTCCCATCCGAAACGTTTGCAAATCCTCAAAAGGTCCTCTGTCACCGAGAGGCACCCGCATCAGCAGCAATCCATTGACGTCCAAGATAATCAACCTCTGTAAAAGTTGACAAGTACATATAAGTAGTTAGAAGCTGAACATATTTTGCCATACTTGAATAGACATTACCGGAACAACCGTATCTACAGGTAGCAAGGGTCCATACTGGGTCTCTGTAGTGTTCATGTCGTTGTTGCTCTCCTCCGCTTTATCTTCATAGTCATCATTCACATCTTCCTCAGGGGTCTCCCCCATGGCTCTTTCTGCCTCATGCAAGGTTTCTTACAAGGTCTTTTCGTCTCCCTCGGTTGATCGGCTTGCCTCATACATCCTTGCCTGATCCATATCATTTTGCTCATCCCTAGGCCTGCTTTCCTCATCCATATCCTTTTGCTCATCTATAGGCCTACTTTCCTCATCTTGGGTTTCAGCCATAGGCTCTTTTGGCTCCTCCACTGGCTGACTTGGCTCTTTCATTGTCTCCTCCGGTTGCACCTTAGCACCTTCCATATGCTCATTTGACCTTTCCTCATCCTCGGCTCTTTCATCTTCTGCTGATATGACCCCCTCGGCCCGTTGCGATTCCACTGTATCGGATGTAGGGGTTTGTCGTGGTGGCACGTCATGTTTTGTAAGATCAATAGTGCGCTCATCCAAGCCGCTATCTTCAAGCTCTCTAGGGCTAGACATAGTAAGCAGGTGCTGTATTAAACTTACCCGGTATCTTTGCAAATAATCATATGTGTAGTTTTTTAAAGCACTCTGCAAAATTGAAAGACCACATGGTGAGAATTCTTTTATAGACTAAACCAAAAATAACTGAATGCATTGCCAAATGGGTACCTTAGTCATGAAAGGTTTTAATGCAAAGTAGCTTTGCAGGACATATTCTGCATGGAGAAGACATCTCCAGCCGCAAGAATTCCCATCGGTTTGATTTGGGACAGGTACTTCTTTGATTGGGGCCTTGTATAGTTCATACCTTCCACATAATTTGCCATAGGCAAGCAACAACCTCTTTATACAACTGCACAAAGCAATGTCAAGATGTTAGCATGAGGCTTCAAATTTACATGGATATCTATAAGAAACACTTTCTGATACAAAACACTTACAGCCTAATTTCAGGGTGGGTTCCTTTTATTGAATTGAACACCCACACTGCTAGTTGGTCAACATCAAGGCATATGAGACTCCAATGATGGTTGTTCTCATATGGAAAGATGATCACAGTAACTTCTAGCATAGCACAGTGGAGAAACCAACTCTCAAAGGTCCCAGATGGACTGTTCTTTTGTCTAATAATTACTGACATTTGTGGATCAAGGAGAAACACCTCTGTGTGAGTGTGCAGTGGGAGTTGACTTTTGATCAGGCTGCAGAGACTCTACCTGAGTTAGCAAACCTATTATCTGAGTTTTCAAAGCTAGCAAGATAGTAACACTTACTTAAGACAAGCATAGATAATTGTGTCTGAAATCTGAGCATCTGGATTCTGCAATAAATCAATGTCCACTTTTTCCAGAGCTAGCTTTCTGGCTCCATCTACAAATGGTATCTCTGCAAGCAAACCATTCTTCATTGAAAGTAGAGTTTCTTGATTTCTTGCCTCTATAGACAGGGTCACATTGCACTCTGTTTGCCTCTGGGACTCCACTGCTACTTTTGCTTTCTCCTTAAGCTCTGCTTCCCTCATGTCCTCTGTTTGGCGAGCAATAGTCTCTGCCCTTGCCCTTGTATTTACATCATGTGTGACATCTACAACTGTGAGTTGTGGCACTAGCTCCGGGTGGTATAACAAAATTTCCCTCATTTTCTTATCCTTGCAGACATTGGGGACCAGCAGTTTGTCATACCTCCACCTTATTCTTTTCACTGTCTCACTATCTTTGTCCATTATAGTAACCCTATGGGCATGGGCTGCAACAATGGTCATGTCACTGAAGTACTCCAGTAGGAAGTCCTCTGCTGCTTCCTGTAGAGCCATTAATGCCACCACCTTCCACCTTTTGGTGCCCCAGGTAGCTTCATCACATATGGACCTCACCATCCTCTGGAAGGGCAGCTTTGGTATGCATAAATCTACACATTTCTGTGCCTTTCTGATTTCTCTGAAAAGTCCAATGCAGGTTTGCAGCTTCTTCATCCTTGGCCTTTCAGAATTTTATTTGGTTTTCCAGGTCTTTTCTTTGGGGTTGCAGATCTGCTACTTGCTTTAGATGCTAATCCTGGTCCCTTGCCTGCCTTCCTTGCAGTGGCTTTTGTTCTAGCCATCTCACTGTACACCAAAAGAAGAGTCTCAATCCCCTTCTCTCTTTCTATGACTCTCTCTCTCTCTCTCTCTCTCTCTCTCTCTCTCTCTCTCCTTTCTATAGCTTAGCATATCTAAATAGAGAGAGAGAGAGAGAGAGAGAGAGAGAGAGAGAGAGTGCGCATTACTAAAGGCGCGCGCGGAGCACGTTTTCACCTCAACAAACAGCTCCGCGCGCCATTAGTATAGGGTAAAATAATACACACATACTCTCTCTCTCTCTCTCTCTCTCTCTCTCTCTCTGGTCAATGCACAGTACTAACGGCGCGCATAGAGACATGCACTACGGGTATGCCTCTCTACGCGCGCCTTTGGTAGAGAGAGAGAGAGAGAGAGAGAGAGAGAGAGAGAGAGAGAGAGAGAGAGAGAGAGAGAGAGAGAGAGAGAGAGAGAGAGAGAGAGAGAGAGAGAGAGAGAGAGAGTATGTGTGTGTGTGTGTGTTTGTATTTTAAAGATGTGTGTCTGTGTGTTTGTGAGTGTGTTTGTGAGTGTGTGTGTGTGTGTGTGTGTGTGTGGGTGTGTGTGTGTGTGTGTGTGTGTTTGTGAGTGTGTGTGTGTGTGGGTGTGTATGTGTGTGTGTTTGTATTTTAAAGATGTGTGTCTGTGTGTTTGTGAGTGTGTGTGTGTGTGTGTGTGGGTGTGTGTGTGGGTGGGTTTGTGAGTGTGTGTGTGTGTGTGGGTGTGTATGTGTGTGTCTGTGTGTGTGTGTCTTTGTATTTTAAAGATGTGTGTCTGTGTGTTTGTGAGTGTGTTTGTGAGTGTGTGTGTGTGT
>NC_140951.1:123739969-123869969 GCF_014529385.1 Adiantum capillus-veneris | reverse complement strand
GTTGCCTGCTGTGCCTTCAGGTCAAGGGTCAACTACATCTGTAGACCTGTGGCAAGAAAACCTCTTTCTGCAGGATGAGAGCTTCATGGTAACTCTCTCTCTCTCTCTCTCTCTCTCTCTCTCTCTCTCTCTCTCTCTCTCTCTCTTTGTGTCATTTCTGACATTGTATGTGCAGTCTTGGATTGCTGACAAGGATGACTTCCTTCAGCGCCGGACAAGAGAGTATCGAGGAAGGGATGCGGCCCTAGCACGGTACCTTTCAAAGCTTTGCGAGTCGCCGATAGTAGTTTTTCACAATTCCATGTCACAAGAGGGTTCAATAGCAACTTACACATTCAAGACACTATCACGCTTCTTGGGTGGACCGGTGCTGCCCAAAAGTGCAGATAAAGTCATTCTTGTGGACAAAGTGTTTGCTAGAGATTGTTTTGGTTACTGCCCAGGCTATACAGGTGGTCGGGCAGCGTATTACTACACCTACACAGCAATGGCACTAGCTCTTGGTAGACAAAACCCAGATGAACTTTTAGAGTATGGCAAACATCTCATGATTCGTTACAAGGGTGACGTGCCAAAAAACAAAATTGAACCTGCAAAATCTTGATACACTTCAAGTAGCAATTGTATAAGATCATGTATTACATAAATTTTGTACAATGTCATCCACTCAGAGTATCTTTCTCCACTTGTGATTCACATACACCATTGTCTCTCTCCACCTTCGTTGACTTTCACGAGCTCCGGAGTTGTTGTATGCCATTGATCTTTTAGCTTTTTGTTGTTGTAAATGTCTGATGGCTTGTGCTGTTGCTGAATTTGCCAAGACTTCTTTTGCCTGCATTCGATGAATGATTCTACGATAGAACCATTCAAATAGTTCTCTCAAACTGTTAGCCTTGATTCGAGAGCCACCATGTCGTGTGTGCCTGAAATAAGCATTTCTCGCCATGTAATGAGACTTTTCCATCCCTTGGGTATTCCATATTGCCGGGTTCCCATACTTTTGTATAAAATATGGCAAATGATTGAAGATGATGTGCTGGATATGAAAGAAGATTAGTTAGAATGTTTTACAGTCACATATTTGCACATAAGAGAGAAAGAAATACATTATAATACCATGTAGTGAGTAATCTGGGTGTCTGTCCATGCTGTCTTGAATGATTTTTTCAGAAGGTTGAGATTTTCCTTGAACTTGTTCGTATCACCTTGTGACCAGTCATCTTTGTCTTCCAGCTCTGATACTCTACCTTGCTAACATAAGATGTGTTATATATTTTTCCATGTTTTGTAAGCTTTGGATCTCTTGTACCTTGGGGCTTAGATAAAAACCTCCGTGCCTTCACCCCACCGATGGATGGTTTGCATGGGACATCCTTCTCAGCAGTTGATCTCTTTTCATCCCGCTGGATTTTCACATTGCCACCATGAAGCCCCATATCCGACAGTACCATTTCTAAGCACTGCAGGGCTACTTGTCGTTCTGCGGAGTTCTTAATCTTCCAAGAAAACCCGATGTATAAGTAGACCAATTTCTCCACAATTCTACAAAGGGCATGCATTGTACAAATGTTGACATTCACAAGTGGTATTTTCAAAACGGGTCGAAAAGCAGGATCCTCAATGTGACGTGTTGGAGCTTTTCTCCACCACTTTGGGTCCATGACCTTTGCAGGCTCCATGCAGAACAAACACGGTGACTTTGCCATTGCACCCATTCCACAATTATACATGCACTTTAATGTTTTAAGGTCACCTGCAAGATGCCACTGAACTTGAAAGTCTCCCCTTCCATCTAGACCGTAGTACCTCTCCCTGGTTAGTCTGTCGATCAATCACCTCCGGAATATTAGTTCGATGGAACACCCAATATAGAATCTCATGAACTTCTTTCTTTACCTGCAACACAAAATAAATGAGACTTAAGTAGATCTGAACATTTGAGCTTACTTGAGAATATCGCTTACCTCAAACGCACCAAGCCACCATATGTTAGATTTTGATTGAACACTAAAATATAAAGGATCATCACTGGGACACTTTGAGAGGGCTCTATTCATTAAAGTAATAGTAACACGCTCTAGCTTTTTCTCTTTAACAAGCTCACACTCATCCAGTTTTAACACAAAATGTAATAGCCCACGTGACTCTTCAAATGTGATGTTGTAAAACTCCACCATTCTCGTCTGTAGTATCCGCAGGTCCATAAAAATATTGTTGAACTCATCATATGCCATGTTCGCTCCATGGCCACTGTAAGTTGCTTTAATATGAAAGGGCTGTCCAAGATAGTCTCCCTGTGCCTCGTTAAGCTGAAGCCTCTCTTTCCAAACACTTGAGGCTGATGGTAGAAGTTTGGATTTTATACCCTTCCTAACAAAGATGGATGAGACAGACTTTTGGATAGCCGAATATCCTCTTTTGCTTACACCAAGTGAATCAAGTGTGCCTTGTATCTCTTTTGCAGGCACTGAGTTCTCTGAAATAAAGCGGTCCACTACATTTCTTTGTAGAACCTTAAACTTCTTGTCATGTACTATATCTGCTGCCAGGTTTCTACTTATAAGTGGCTTCAATCTCTTTCCTATATTGGCTTTGGGGTCAATGTTTTCCTTGTCAGGATAGATTGAATCTCTACATGAAGACAATGCATAAGTAAATAAGAGAAAATTTGCTTCACTAACACTATTTAGGCACATGAAAACAATGCATAACAAGAAAAAACAAAAAGATTACTTAACTAAGACAATGTAGCCAAACAAGAAGCATCACCTTAATGCTCGGATTCTTTTCTTGAGACCTCCTGATGCAACCTGCAATGTTTCAAGATTGCGCAATTTCTTCTTTCGGATACGACCACCCAAGATGGTGTCCTTCATTTGACAACTTCGCACCTTTCCTTTCAGTTCTTGTACCTCTGTTTTATGTTGCAAAATGGTAACCTGATCTGTAGAATGTAAATGTGAAAGGCGAACAATCTCACATTGTTGAGCTTGGAGAATGCTCTTGTAAGTTTCAGCTTCTCTTGTAAGTGATTTACAATAACCCAGAAGGCCCTTTTCTCCATCACCAGCAAAGGTCAATAAGCTTGTAGGATTGACAAACGGTGGAGACGCATTAGTTATTGGATTCTTAGGGTAGAGAGAGCCTCTCGTCCAGATATCTATGTGTTTAGCTCCTTGAGCTCTGAGCGTGTCTATGGAAGCGGGAGGTATATGTGTGTTTGTTTTACTGCGCTTAATCAATGGTTGGTACTCATTGTCCAAATCAATGTGAAGGTGATATTTGGCTCGTTTCTGGGTAACATTTGTGCCATTTGAGGAGTGCGCCATTAGCCAAATGTGCAGGTTTAATGAAAAGTGAATAGCGGCTGCGGATTCGTCCCTCCATGTTAGCCTCATTCCCTCCATATTGACGTTGTTCATTCAATGCAACTGAAAAGAGGATTATCCCTCAATCACTACGAACGAATATTCAGAAGAGTAAGGAATCTACTTAAAGTACACTTTTTGAAGTTTTACTATGAAAGACCCAGCTCTTTTATTTGCCATTTTTTCTAGAGAGAGAGTGCAAAAAATACATTTTCTTAGAAGGCCCTCCAAATGACCTCCGAAATTTCCTAATGCATCTGGCAAGACAAATTTGGAAGTCCTTTGTACATTATGACTGTTTCTTGTAGAGTGATGAGCATGTATTTTTCATCTAGCCTTTGTTTGTCCTTGGAAACTGGTAGTCCTGGATAGTTTAGCCAATTGCTGTGTTGCTTTTGTTGCAGTGTGTTATTATGAATCCACATTCTCACTTGTGGGCAAAATGTAACATCCTTTTCAAGAGAAGTGGGATCCTGCATTATATGAATCCCGCCACTCTAGATGCTTCTCTAGCCACACCAACCTACATTTGTCCTATCACTCTTGTGGTTGAGCTTCTGGCATTTCTTGTTTTATAGTGGTTTTTCTTTGAATGCATTCATATTTTATCAAAGGGAAGGGGAGAGAGGGGGTATACCAATCTTCGTTAATGGTTTTTGATTTGAGAAGTTGCAAATTGACATAATGAAGAAGTTAGGTTTCCCATGCCATTGCCTTCTTCCAGCACTCTTCCCCTATCCGTGTCATTCTTGCTTCCATCTTTGCTATCACTTCTTTTGTCAAGCGATGAGCTCTCTCAGCTATTGCTTCAAGCTCCACAATTTCTTCTACTTTTGTTCTTGGAGCAGTGATGGTCCTAGGGACTTCTTGTGCAACGTGTTGCTTCCCTTTGTCTCTATTATTTCTTGATGTTGGATGAGTGGCTTTAGAGGAGGGCCTTTGCAATTGTGTTTGGGGTGGTCCTTGCTGGAAATCTTTTTCTTTTTGCGCATCACCTTGTTTGCCATGATCATCATCTCCATGATCACTCATGCTAGTAAATTCCTATTCTTGCAGTCAAGATTGGCCTAGAAGGCAACTACTTGGGCTTTTAGATCTTTATTTTCTTTCTTTAGGGCCACATTATTTTCTTGGAGAGCTCCTTCTCTAGCTAGGGAGGCTATAGTGACAACTTGCTCCATTCTCTCCTACACTCTGACAGCCCTCTCTAGCTCTAAAATCCAGGAACTAGCATCAAAAGGTGCTATGCTTGTCTCTGCTAGCCTTGCAAGTTGAGGATTGGCTTTGATTTTGTCTACAATACATCGTTGGGCCATAAACTCATCCTCAACACTCACTAGTTTTATTTTTGCCATGGAAAATTGATTTTCAATGTGTTAGCTTGGTGGTAGATGTTTGTAAATATCATTTGCAGACATTTGATTACTTCCTTATGTGCTGCAATAGCCCAATTAGTGCCTGCTATCTCTTCATGAGCTTCGATTGCTTTTTAAGGGAGAAGCTGGCTTCTTGACTCTTATGCTTCTTGTATAGCAATCTAATCCTCTAGATCAATTCCTCTTCTTCATTTTGAGAGTATGTATCTTGGCATAGACTTCAACAAGCGCACCTTGCAGCGTTAAGATTGCATTCAAGTCCTGTGCGTGCTCTTGCATAGACACATTTTACATGTGGATTGCTACCCTGTGTAAGGCTTGGTAGTAAGGGTCGGTCATGCTCCATTGTTGCACAAAGGTGCTAGGTATATGCATCGGCCGCCTTACCTCCTCTGTGATCACATGAGGATTTTGTGGCTTAGGACAACTTTTTTTAACTTTTGTTTCCCCTTGTGTGTCTTGCGCTTGTGATGGTTTTGGTTTAGAGGTCTCACCCAGTGTTGTTTTGTTTCCATAATTAATCTTAATAGAAATGTTGATCTAACTGGGAGTGTAAACTCTTTGTAGAATTTTCTGTGTCTGGCCTCCCCTCAACCTTCTTTACGTCCTATGCAGCCTTTTTTTTTTCCTCTTTTGCGAGCTTGGCTCTCTCCATTTGAGCCCATATCTCTTATAGTTGCTCTACTGTGACAAGAGTTGCTAATGGGTTTTTTGTGTGAATCTTGCATGACACCCATTCCTCAGCAAATTTCCCTTTGTATACTCTTTTTTTCTAGAATTTCTCGGCTAATATCTCTTCTTGGGCTTGCTTTTGTGCCTTTTCCTCTTTCTTGGGTTTAGGCATAGGCATGGGCTTCTTACCTTTTCTATCTTCTTGATCTTTTTCAAATGACTCCGAGTCATATAATTTTCTCTTAGAGTGTGTGGGGGCAGTGGTTTGAGTAGATCCTGACTTTGTCATTTCTTCTTTGCTCTCTTCCTCCTAGATCTTGATCCAATCATTTTGAGAAGGAGACTCTGTGAGATCTTGGGCTACTTTGATAGCTTGATAATCTATCATGGTCAAAACTTCCGGTGCCGACAGATATGTGAGCTTGGTGTGTTTCTTCTTCTTTGTGAGCAATTCAAGCAAGTAATGGGCGTGATTGATGGTTATCAGTCGGCATGTCATGTCTGCAAAGGTTGTTGTTGCTCCCATCTTTACAAAGAATTCCACTCCCATTTACTTTTCCCCTTGCATGGTTGCTCCTCTGTCTGATAGACCAAAGGCTTCTAAAACCAACTCTGATGTGATTTTAGCGTGGAATTTTTCATTATCAAGGGTGGATCTGTGATGCTAGTGTAGAGCTCATGGGCTCTCTGGATATCAATTCCACACGGGGATTACTAAAAGTAGTTGAGAAGATCCGTATTCTCTAATGACTCTTCCATGTGTAGCTTCCTTGCCAGGTTGCAAGCTTCTCGAGGAATATTGGGATTTGTATACCGATGCTCCTTCCAGCTCAATTCTTTATTTCTTGATATAGGTTGAGGCATCTTTTAGTGAGTCATTGAGTATTGTGAACTTAGGGATCTGCTCCAGTCTCTTCTTCCGACTCCACTTTTTCTTACCACCCTTAACTTTGGATTTCATAGCTCTTGTGAATAGTTGTCGTAGTTCAAACCTAGTTAGAGATTGAAGTGATGTTTTCCTCATTTTCATACACCTGATAAGCTCCTTAGTGAATAAACTTGTTCAAAACTCATGTACAAAGCATGCAAAATATCAACACCTAAAAAAATTATGTTCTCATACAAAACAGAGAAAAAATCACATTTTTCTCCTCAAGCCCATGCACATGTGAGTTTTTTGAAGTTTTGACTGCATGAACTTGATGTACACTACTCACACAGGCTCTAGTTTTGGTTTGATGTGATTTGAATAGGAAGTTTGGTCGAGGTCAAGGTTTTAGTCATTTGTTTCATGCTCTTAATATCATGGTTGATGTAGATGCGATTTTTCCCCATTTTGGCCACATAGCGATGTTCCTATACTCCTCCGAACATTTTCCTATGGTTGTATCCTTCTTGGATTTGCTAGTTATTCTCTGCTGGAAAAAATTATGATATTTTTCACTTTTTTCATATTTGGAATATGTTAGCAACCAAAATTGCTAGGTGCATTTCTCACATTGATTAGAGATTAGTCATCCACATGTATTTTGAATTTCTTCAGTTGGGCATGGGGCGAGTCAACTTCAGTCACTTGACCAAGCATGAAGATTTTTTGGGAGTGTTACATATCTCCGAAGGGTCTGGAACTTTTTGGATGGGCCTTGATAAGATAGGGTTTCACTTGTATAGCTTCAATTTTCCCTCTTGATAGCACTTTGACACTGCAAGGGAAAAAATCTCAATTTTCTTCTTGCTTTTGTAATTCACTTCCAATTAAATTAAAAATATGATAGAATCTTGTACTTGATGTTTTGAGCTAGTAGGTGATTTTGTAATGAAATTTGGACTACATTCACTAGCTTTGGACTAGTTTCAGCCAATGATTCTCAGAAATTTATGTCATAAAGGGGTGTAGTGACTTCCCACTCATAGGATCTCTTTCAGGGTTTGTTTTCACTCTAAGGGGAACATGGATGACATTTTCACATGCCCAAATACTTAGTGATGCAAGGCTAAGAGAAAAAAACACAATTTTTTCCTATCTAGCACGAAAACACACTTTTTCAATCATGCATTGAAGTATACACACTTATACACGTTTTAAACCATAAGACCACTATGTCCTTGAAAGGGATTCTCTGACTTTGACAACTGATCATTTGCCCTCGTCTTGTACAATGATCATTGCCAACTGATTTGGAATGGTCTTTAGAAGCCCTCTGCAAAATATTCTCCCATTCTATCACCCCTTACTGGTTTACATTGAGATGACGGTGGTGCAGCTAAAGTGTGTCAACCATAGAAGATGGCACAAGCAGGGATGTATATGTATAAAAGTGTATTGAAAAGGATTGAATCAGGTACAAAGATCCTGGGTAGGCAAGTGGTAGCGGTAGTGTATGTCTGATGCGTTTATATTCCAAAAGGGCTCCAAAGTGGGCTAGACGGGATAGCAGGTAAAGATGTTTGAAGGACTGATTTTTTGCTTTCCAATGTACAAATTGAAGTGCTGAGTGTGTTGGTCTAAGAGGCTCATCAAACGGAGTTATGCATGCCAAGATATTGTGCTGTTGATGGCGGTGCGGTGTCAAATAGATTTTCCCTCTTTTGGTCGCATCAGTTGGCGAGACTTGAAAATTTGGAAGGTGGCAAGGATATGATGGGCTAAGATTAGGAAGGAGAGATTCTAATTCGTCTTTACAGCTCAATGTTCCAATCACTGGGCACCAAAAGGCAGGGAGTTAAAGGTGGTAAAAAAATGGTTTCCATATGGGAAATTTTTGAAGTTTGAGGTTGGAGGCCCGTAGGCCTACCACGTGGCCATTTGAATTCCACATACCATGCTGGCATTGAGGAGCCACATTAACTATATGGCACCATGAGTGGCATATGGAAACCACAAGGAGATCCCTTGGGATCTCATGCCTTGAGGCTATGGCAAGGGCACTACACGGCACTCTTCGTGTTGCAGGATTGTCGTGCGACGGACAACTTGGCACGTGTGGGCGGACCCGCTGGCGGTCATCTTGATGGTGTCAATTGTGTGATGATTGATGATGTGGCACTATTTGGGTGCAGGTTCATGCGATCCAAAAGGCCCCAAATTTTTAAAGCAAGGGTGTGTTCCCACAGGGGAAATCACGGTGCCGTGACTATTTCCTTAGGGCCCAGGAGGTGCTTCACCTACAAAGAGAGAGAGAATGAGCCCAAGTAGTGGCCCACATGAATTTGAATGTGGAAACTGGCCGAGGTGTTGACACCATGCAGTGGTTGCTACATGTGATGATGCCAAGTGTATGTGATGTATGGAAAATACCAAAAGAAGCTCAAGCTAGATTGCACGAGCAATGATAAACCAATTTTTTCTATTTAAAGCTTTTGTGCACTCCTATAAGAGGGGTGTTTTTTACTTTTTAAAGGATTTTTTTATTTCATTGTGTGCGTGTGTGTGTGTGTGGGGGGGGGGGATTGCTTTTGGCCGGTTGGACATCTAGACATTGTTTGTTGCATATTGGAGGTTGTTGAGCCTTGGAGTTGTTGCAGAGCTAGGAGGATTGCTGTTTCAAGGTTTGATGCTCGCCAAGGTGTGTACCAGCTTGAAAAAAATATTGTATTTGGTTGTTTTGTGAATAGAAGCCATCATTGTCGTGCTTTTTTAAGTCAATTCCCCCTTCCCCCTTCTCTTCTTTGCTCGTGTGCTTGCGTTTTCGAACATGTGTTGCTGTAGAGCCAAGAGGATTTCCGGTTCAAGGTTTGATGCTCGCCAAGGTGTGTACCAGCTTGAAAAAAATATTGTATTTGGTTGTTTTGTGAAGAGAAGCCATCATTGCCATGCTTTTTTAAGTCAATTCCCCCTTCCCCCTTCTCTTCTTTGCTCGTGTGCGTGCGTTTTCGGACGTGTGTTGATAGGTGTCCCCCCCCCGGAGGTCGAGTTGTGCAAAGAGAGATAGAGAGAGGTTGTGTGTGGAAGGCAGTGAAGAGTGCAGAGTGATTGAGCTTGCTTGGTGTGTTGCAACCAGTGTGTGTGTAGTGTTGTGTGAAAATGGTGGTTTGCCTACAAATTTGTGTTGTTTTGAAGGTGTAATCTAGTGGATTGGGGTGGTCTATATACCCGGGGCTATAGAGAGGCATTTGTTTGTGTTTTGGGTGTGTTTCCATTTCCATTGGTTTCTTGGGTTACAAGAGTTTTTCCATTGAAAAACCTTGTTGATCAACCTCCCTATGAAAGTTGCTTAAAAAAAGCTGGGTTTCCAGTGATCCAAAATGGGATTTTGAAGTTAGGGGTGTTTTAGTAAGCCTAAGAGAAACCCTCCCCTTGATTTTGGTCATCATTATATGTCCCAACTTAGCCATCATTTTTGTGTACAAGCCTTCCTAGGTCTAATCGAGCTTTCCCCTTACTAGTTTTGATATGCATTGGCATCAAAAGGTAGTATACTAGGCAGGGAATTGATCAAGGAGCAGCATGTCTTCTCTTCTTGCAAAGGGACAATGAAGATAAGACCCCAAAAAATCACAAGGGGTCATGAATTGTCATCCATGTCCTGCAACAATCCGCATGAAACTTTCCAGATTCACTCTCTGTGGTTTGTTTGTGCCCTTTTTGTGCATATTTTTTAATTTAAATCAGCTTTGGAGTTATTACCATCAAATTTTCAATTTTTAGAGTTTATGGTCATTTTGTCCCTTTCTCTCTTTGATTTTTATGCCCAAATTTGATAATGGTAGTTTCTACTTACCCTACTTCTAAGTGTTGAAATGAAACATGAAACAAAAACAAACAAAATGGTACAAAATAAAAAATGATACAACACTTTAAAGTAACAAGAAAATGGAAGAATAAAATTCTTTTGGCTATCTCACTCAAAACTCTCTTTATCTCTTGAGAATAGATCTAGCAAGTCCTTGACTTCTAGACACTACCAAACACTAAACCCCTTTTCTAGCTGCTAAAGTGCAAATGAAGTGGAAATCAAAATCAAAGTTTCTAAGTAAAAAGCTACAACTCAGTCACTCACCACCTAAGGATAGCTATCCCTAACAATGAGACCAAAGTTAGTGGGTCGCTACGACAAACGTATATAGCATAGCTTTCTGGCACTAACATAATGTCAATAGTCACAAAAGCGACTTGGATAGAGCACAAAGACTCTTTGAGGCTGTCAAAAAAGTTAACCTATAGAATGGTAATATCTCTAGCACATGCAAATATATCACTCTAGGATCTAGAATCTTGCCTATGTCCTATGTCACCACACTCAGCTATCAACCTATTTTGGCACTCGAATGATGATATCAAAATGCTACAAAACTTTAGGAGGAGATCTAAGACACTTAACGAAACTAACCTACCAAGTTTCATTGCAATCTGAGGAGGTACCAAAATCACGATCCATCATGATCAATTTCCTAAAATCTACAACATAACATACCAGAAAGGTCACCCTAGGGTCTAGGAACACACTTCCATGGTCAGAATGTCAAAAAACATTCATTAATGCACTCAAAATAGAAAATTTATATTACTAGTGCCTAGTCACAAATTACCATAGAATCGCTAATGAATATACTTGCATGAAAGAGAAAAGGACAGGGAACACAATGCAAGTTTCAAAACTGAAATGTGATTACCATAGCTCAAATTATGATGATTACAAGTTGCAAGAGAGTAGCCACTCTCGGTCGTGCGCTTCAAACTCAAAACTTGATAATGATAATGTGTCCTTTTCCCACTTTACAAAATAGGCTTTATACCTAGGGTTGTCTTGGCCATTGACTGACTTGACATGAATCAAACTTTGTTACAGACTTTACGACTTAGCTTCTTAGAGATTTTCCATCTATAATCAAAGATTGTCAAATAACTACAAGGATGATATATCAAAATTTTGGGCTCATGGAACTTAGGGGTCGACTCAAAGGACGTCCTTCTGGCTTGATTTCCAACACCCACCTTCAAGACTTGGAAAAAATGGCCAAGTGGTGGATCTAGGGTCTACCTATCAAACACACTTTGTTTAAAATTTCAAAGTGGTGGATCTTAGATGCATCCATTATTCCATATTTTATCTAGATTGAAAAGTCGAGGTTGAGGGATACATTCATGCATCCACAAAATTCAAAGGATGGCCAAGTGGTGGATCTAAGATACCTATAATCTTGAAAACGTATTTCAAATGACTAATTGTAAAGCATCCAAGATGCACTACCTTAAAAAACTTTTTTTAAATGACTTATAGGATTTAGGATACACCTAATCTGGATTTAAAATGTCTACAATGGATAAATGATTGATTTTAACGTTTAAAAGTCTTAGAGAGTGTAAATAAAATTTTGTGTATAAATTAAGCTTTTACACGATTTCAAAAAATTATTACATTCAATGTGCCATTGTAGATTCTAGCTAGTTATTTGTGTTTTCTTTGATACAGAGAAAACATGGTTCAGAAACAAAAATCTATGGCAGCTTCTATTAATGTTGACTTTGAAAGTGATGATAAGAGAAAATGATACTTAATTGATTATGGAATGCAAGGTGTACAATTTCATAAAGTGCATGTCTTTGTAGTTAGTGACAAAGACAAAAATAGATTTGATGATCTAGGTAAGGTAGTCTTTGTAAGTGTTTCAACAAGTGAATGACATCTTGATATTGAGTGCATTGGGGATACATGGAAATTCCGAGTGCCAACTATTGGAAAATTCCTATGTCGTTGGAAAAATGGTCAAAGACAAGGAAGAGACGATGTTTTCATGAGGTTAGGGGTGTTAATGAAGATTCATCCGATATCACTAGTGTTATGAGACTATGCACCCACCTGTTGTAGTGGTTAGCTGCAATTGGGATAGCTGGCATAATGGTTAATTATGTGCTGTCTATTTATTTTTCTAATAGAGTGGGTGATGATGAATTTGTAGAGTGGAATGCGGGGAGTTGACGAAGAGGCGCATGAAATAACTCTCGGCCATTTTATACTTGCACAATATTTTAGATTTTCATTTCAATAAGCCACCATGGATCTGTAAATAGTTGTAGTGGAAACTCCCCTTATGGGTCATGCTAGAACTAATGAGCTTCACTCATTTACAAAAGTGAAGTGGTTGTAGAAGAGGGGCCTCAAATTTTGGCACCTTAAACTCACAAATAATATATTAAATACTAACTCCACAAGAGAGATGCCATAGAGTTTGGGGCTAGATCTAGGCCTTTCGCTTACAATTTCTTGTTTCTATACTCTTATGCTATGCTTAATTTGTTGTTTACTCTCTAATCAAGTCTCTATCTCTTAAACTTCTCTTACACACTCTTATAATCTTGTCTATGTCAATTCCATGTTCTCTCTGTGTGTGTCATAGTCTAGGTGTGTGTGTATGTGTGCTTGGAAATTGGGAAAAGAGGTGGATTGGTTGATGGTGATATTTGTGAGCATGTGTTGAATAGTTTTAAGCAATCAATCTCCCCCTCCTCTTCCCAATCGTGGTATCAGAGCACTGGGTTTGATGATTTCTAGGAAAGCGTCAATCAAATTCCAACTTCGAAGAAGAATTTTCAATTGGCAATATCAGATTTGCCAACTGAAGCTAAGAAATCGGTCTCCCCCTCCTCTTCCCAATAGTGGTATCAGAGCCTTGGGTTTGAGGAAATCGACAATCAAATTCCAACTCCGAAGAAGAATTTCCAATTGGCAATATCAGATTTGCAAACTGAAGCTAATCGGTGATCAATGGCTAAATCCACAAATTAATCTTCTTCACGATAAGAAGAATCGATATGCTCAATGTAAATTCTAATTGATGGCTAATTCGAGTCGATTGTGAAGGCGAGGGAGAGAGCAAGAGTCGAAGAAAGCAAAGGAGCTTGAAGATTCAGAAGAGTCTTGGTTTTGAAAGAATTGGTGATCGAGGTCGGTTTTTTTTCAACGTCACCAACTTCGTAAGCTACGAGAAAATTGTGAGGGATTCAAAGAAGGAAAATTTGAAGAAGAAAGCAAGTCAACAAGAAGCAAGGGAATAGACCCAAGAGTTAAGCAAAAATTGTTTCTCTACGATAGGTGAGAGGAACTGCCTACACACCATCTGAAGTCTTGAAAATTTGCCACCTTTCGAGTGTGCGTGGGAACCAACACTTGCCACCCAAGGGCTTCTGTCGACGACCGCCAAACCATGCAAGAAAACCATACGCAGTGCACCCTGGCCATGTGAGCAATATTGTCTTCTTGCACGCGAGCCAAAACGGCCCCCGTCAATCGCCACCTCCTCAAACATTGCTCGGCACATTCGCTGTCTGCTCTACTCACTGCATGCTTCCTGCCTTTGGGTTAAAAGGTGACTTAAAAGGGTGAGGCTTTAAAAAAATGAGTAGTTGACCGGCTGCCCATTGCAATTTTTTTTCAAAATCCCTTACTTAAGCCTCAATTCACCCCCTTCAACCCGTAACCTCCCAACTTGACCAGCCAAATGGCCTAAACTTCTAACTTGATCGGCCGCCCACTCGGTCCAAAGGGGCAATTTTCTTCCCAAAGCTCGGTTTTTCCGCTTCTCGCAAGTCAATGAGTCGGAACTAGCACATGAAATTTCCACAATTGCCAAAGATATTGGAATGGGAATTGTTGACTCTTTCAAATTAATCCCTCCTTGAAACCGCCTATCCCAATGGAGCTGACAAATCACCTGCCAAGGATCCAAACATCATCAAATTAATCAAAAATTTTCATCAATTATTTGAATAACCTGTGGACTCTGTTTTACAACTGATATTGTTGTCTCTTTTGGGGATATGGGAGATCGGGCACCATGAAACTCGACCCTAACTCGCAGTCAAACCGTCTAACCAGTCACTTTTTTGGCAATTTCCTAGCGCATTGCCATTCCAGACCTGACGCAAATATGATTTCTCAGCTAAGTACATTTCATTTTTGTTATTAAGTTTATTATCTTTTACCTTTTTTGCATATTGCATCTATAAATATTTCCATATAGGCCTTTTAAGCATTTTTTTTTTTTAAAAGGAGAAAAATATAAAAAGCACGCAATCATGGCACACCTTCCACAAGAACCCACAATTGCTGAACATCTTGCCAATTTGCAAAATTCCCTCACGTATCAACGCATGCGAAGGCAAGAACTTGAAGATAAATTATTGCATTCTACACGCAAAGAATCTGCACCAACACCCAACCAATTTTTTTTAGCAGAAAATCCTTCACTTTCAAGGATTTTGATGGCACTAAAGATGCTAACATGGTTCTAGCATGGATTAGTCAGCTAGATGACTATCTTCATGATGAAGACTTCCTAGAACGTGAAATGGTAAAATGTGCATCAGACCATCTCACTAGCAGCGCTGCACTATGGTGGAACACCACCAAACAGCATGGGAAAAGACCACGTACCTGGCATGCTTTTAAAAAAGTATTTTTACCTCAATTTTTCCCACACATTACAAAGCTAAAGCACAATGTCAATGGGACTTAATTCGACAGGGTCGAAATGAAGATGTACATGGTTACACTGATCATTTTTGGATTTGTTTAATTCATTTGCAAGCTATTGAACATGTTATTTGCAGGAAATTGAAGCATAAGTACATATTAGGCTTGGCACTACAAATTGGTGTTGAGGTAGATATGTTCAAAATAGACTCTCTGTCAAAGTTTATTAATTTGGCTCTCAATGCAGAGAAGAAGAAAGGTGGACAACCCTCTCACACTGATCAAATTGCTAACACTAACCGTAACAAGAGACCCCCTTTCTCTACTAGCTTTAACAGAAACAAACATCAAAGCCATACTTTTTTAGGAAACACATATTTGACAATTCTCGTACGACTGCTCAACCTTAAAGCAACAACAACAAATATACGCAGCAAAACGAGGCAACCAAAATTCTTTCAACCAACATCCTGCTCCAAACATAGGTAACAAAAAGGTGAAGTGTTTTAAATGCTTCCTGTATGGTCACCATGCAGATAGGTGCCCAAATGGAAACTCGCAAACAGGGAGGGAGCACATATCTAGTATTGGTAAATCAAATTTCTGCTGAAACTTAAACTTCATGCAACTCTATAGACGATGAATTTCTTTCACAATTTAAAGATTGTTTCATGCATGATCTGCCACTTGGAATTCCACCATCACGCCCAGAAGATCAGAAAATATATATCATATTGGGTAGTGAACCTCCCTGTAGAGAACCTTATCGCATAAATCCAACCGCACACAGGTAGATACAAACTCAAATCACTAATTTACTTGATCGAGGCCTAATCCAACATAGTAGTTCACCATAAGAAGCTCTAGTACTTCTTGTCAATAGAAAAAATGGAACCTTTCGTATGTGTACTTGAATAAAAATCACTTAACACATTATTTAATTTGCTTGCACAAAAGAGCACTTAACATGTGTATTTGATCTGCTTGCACAAAATCACTTGTACTTGAATCTTGAAAAGAGTTTATTTTTCCAATCTGAAATTGAATATTTGGGACACATCCTTATATGTTTATAGTCTGACACTCTCTTTTGAAATCATAGTCGTTCTCGACTATGAGGTAGAGAAGATAAAGCCTAGTCATTAGTCCATGTTTCTTAGCGGGTAGCGGATCCCTTTTTACCCTACAATATCATTCCAAAATTAATGAATAATCCATTTGGTGCTCGAGAGACTTAGCTGCCGCAAGCATGTATGCTCTTTAGTCCATATCATACTTCCAAAGTAGAGTGAAAAGTTCTATTTGGTGTTTGGGACACGTCGTCACTACAAACATGATCGTAAGCACGCATACTTCTTAAATTTTGTGCACAATAAAATAAAGAGAATGAGTCTTATAAGACAAAAACATTGCTCATTTAAAATTCATTTTCATTTGCTTACTTTAGTGTAGCATTGTAAGCATTGACAAGGTTCATATTATCGTTAAGCTAGGTTCCTTGTATCCATCTAGCATCTTTAAAAGACTAATTCTTAAACTTAAGCAGATATCCTTGGATAACGTTACTGTTTCTTAGTACCTTGTCTTTGTGTCAAAGAATTGATTCGAGTTGCAACACCTCTTCTTGCTCTTTGATCTCTCGCGGGTTGTGTCCATTATTAGTTCTTTTGGTGGATCTCCTTTGTAAGGCTTGAGTAGGCTCACATGGTTAGCGTTGTGAATGAGAAAATGATTGGGCAACTTTAACCAATAAGCCATCTCATTGATTGGCTTAAGAATTTTAGAAGAAACAACCATAGTATCTTTTTGCTAGTTTAGCATAATACTCTTAGTGGTCCATAGGATTCTTTCGCGTAGTATTCCTTAGATGAGCCTTGAGAAACTTTTAGCAAGACCCAATCATTTTCCTTAAAGACTGAGGAGCAGACTCCTCTATGCTTATTAGCAGCAACCCTTTTTGCCTTTTCTATGAGATGGATATAACCTTTTTAATCTTTGGAAAAGATTCTTCTAAGTCTTGGCTATATTCATCAACAGAAGGCAGTGAAGATCTTCCCATGTACTTTAAGTAGTAAGGGACTTTTGGATCTTCCCTCTTTAACGTCGGAAGGTGCTTTCCCTATAGAAGTATGTACAATGTCATTGTATGCATACTCTATAAGAGGTAGGTACTTCTCTCGTTGAGTACGTTGATCTACTTCCATGACATAGGCTTTTAGTAGATTCAAGAATCATTAGATTAGTTATTTCACTTTGGTCATCCGTTTGTGGATGATAGGCCAAAAGAGAAATTTAATCTACTTCCTAGATTGTCAATGAGATCCTTCTAGAAATTAATGATCATTCTAGGATCTTTGTCCGACACTATGGATGTTGGCAAGCCATGATACTTAAAAATTTGACACCTAAAGAGGGTTGCCATTTGATGTGCCTTACTATTCTTTTTAACAGCCAGAGAGTGTGTTTTCTTGCTAAGCCTGTTAACTGAACATTCCAAATTGTTTTCCTTGATAAAATTTCAAATTTTGGTATACCACGCATTTTGAAACATACCCTTATATGTTTATTTTCCATGGTAGACCAACAAAAATACATTTCTACTCCTTGAAGAGTAGATTATGGAATCCTTGTTTGCCCTACATAATAAGAAGCATGGGATTCCCTAATGCAAGGCTGTAATTACCTCCTTAAAGCCACCATAAAAGATAGATCATTGCGAGTTGCAAAGACACCACATTTACCCTTGGCCATTGTGAAAGTGCATCGACCACTTGATTGTGCTTTCCAGCAATGTGAGCAATATAAAATTTAAATTGCAAAAGAAAATTTTCCGACCTCATTTGTTTTTTGGAGAGCTTGGTTTGCATCATGAAGTTCTTGAGACTTTGTGATCGATTCGTAGGATGATTGGAACGCCCAAGAGATAGTGCTTCCATGTGTCTGGGCATGTAGAATAGCTAAATTTTCTTTTTTGTATATGCCCAAGACGTGTTCCTTGGCATTGAGCCTTCGGCTCTCATATGCTATGACATGCCCTTCTTGAAACAAAACTGCTCTAAGGAAATCACCACAAGCATCAGATTGGACCTCAAATATGGCTTTGAGAGATTCTGATGCATGAGGACTAGTTGAGAGGTAAGCTTCTCGTTGAGCTTGTCAAAAGCATTTCGTTCTTTAGAAGACCATGAGTACTTAATGTTCTTCTTTGTTAAGTCATGCAATGGTCCTGCTATTTGAGAGAATTTTTCTATGAAGCATCTATAGTATGCACACATACCAAAAATCTTCTTACCTCATGTAGATTCTTTGGACTAGGCCATGCTCTTATTACCTCCAACTTTGATGGATTCATACATATTCATCTTGAGAGATAATATGACCTAAATATTGAATCTCTTGTAGGAAAAAATCATTTTTCTTTTGATTAACAAAAATGTTATTCTCTCTCACAACTTGAAAAATTACCTAGAGGTGTCACTTGTACTCCTAAAGAGAATTTGAGTGGCCTGAAGATTTGTGTCCATTGTGAGTTTGAATGCGGTTGGAGCATTTGCCAGGCCAAAACTTGTAACTTATCAAATAGATCTTCTATCCACGGCATGAGAGTTCTAATGAATTGTGCTGCTGGAGCTTATATAGGTTCACAAACAGGGATCCGTGTATCTTCTACGAGTGTGTAGAACCCAATGGTAGAGATTCTACCATCCATAGAACCTCTATGCATTCACGTATATAGATGCCCACCGAGTGCAAGTTTTGATGGTAGATAAGTATGGAAGAGAGTACAAACTTGTTGATTCAATTGACCTAGAGAGATTTACATAAAATGATACTCCACCAATATCTACTTACTTTCAAAAAGAATGATGCCATATGATATATTAGAGAGGATTTCACCCAGACTTTCTCCAATGTGAGAGGAGAGAACGATAGACGTCTTTCCAAGAGACCACAAACTGGTTAGATTGGTGACTAAACCACACCAATTAAGACCATATCAAGTGGACCACTGTTTCAAGACAAAGTACAATGGGTCATGTCTCGCTCTTCAAACAAGATTTGAGAGATGAACAAATTGAAGATTTCCATACACAATATGAGGGGTTTGGGCATTGAAAGGAACAACTTTCACTTGGTTCTAACTACTAAATAGAAATGATTTTCCCAACATAGCACAACTCTTGCAAGAATTTATAGAGGAGTTCTCAGAAAGGGGAATCAAGCACAACCCAATGTCATAGATCTACGCTTTCAAACAGAAAAAGGATGAAAAAGTGAAGGAACTTCTGCTTTTCTTCAAACAGTACATAGATAGATGTCCAGCGAGAAAGCTAGCATAAGATGGGAGATTATTAGTTCTCTTCATAAAGGGCTTGAGGAATGAAACTCTCAAAAAGGATACATTTGAAAGGATGCAGGGCGTTTGAGCAAGTCACTAGAGAAGCTCTATATCTAGTTGACAATTGTAAAGCCTATGGAGAGGGGACAAAAGATACAGATAATGTACTAGTAGTGCCTTATCTCGGAAAAGAAACTCCGCAACGGATCAAGATGCTCAAACTCCTTGAAACCAAGTTGCATTGATCAAGTGGTTGACAAGAATAAACCAAGGTTGCAAATAGAACCTGAATTTACGACAACCTCAATTGAGGAGATGTAATACTTGTGGAGGGGATCACTGCACTCTATGGTGTAGCACTCAACTAAAGCCACAACAAATTCTAGGGCAACAACCACCTATTTTGAATTATGGTAGAGTAGTAGTCAATTACACCTAGCCAATGCATGTGCCATAATCCATGAAAAACTAGTACTCCATGGATTCGAATACGCTCATGTTCATAGCCAATCAAGAGTATGGGTTGAAGAACATTCTTTCCAGGCAAGAGCAACCATTGGCTAGATCACCAATTATCAAATAAGAAGGTCTAGAATATTAATGTGGAGGTGACCATTGGGCATGAGGTTGTCCAAACAACACAAATATAAATATTTGTATTCTGTGACGGTTGTGGGAGAGACCATCTACTCCAACATTGTGCTAGGAATCCAAACTACAAGGGGAATGCAACGATGAATGTTGTAAGTGTGATGCCTTCTTCAAGGGATTTGAGATAGAACCAAAAATTCCTTTAAAGGTGATGACTCGAGCTCAAGATCAAGAAGTTGCCAAAAATGCACCCAGAGGAACCCACATTGCCGCCTCAAATAGTAATCAAGAACATATCTATGAGAGCTGGAAGAAAATATTGGAAAGCCAAATGGTATAAAATGAAAGCAAAGAGTTTGAAGGAGAATACAACTTTAGAACTAAAACTTCCTCAAACAAAAGCACAGCTTAAGCACGAGCAAGAAATTACGAAAGATGCGAAGGGAGAAGAAGAGTGAAAGATTGCCTCAGGCGGTTCAATGTTAGTGGAAAAATTCTCTGAACCTTTAGATGCAATTTTAAAGGCCTATGAAGCTAGGCTAAAACCCAATCAAACCAAAGAGCATAGATGGCTGATGTATCCTCATCCAAGGTATGAAAAAGAGAGGTTACAAATGTGCAAGGAACTTATCCAGGTGGCCCAAGCTCTTATGGAACCATTTGTGAGAGGGGGTAGGCTAATAATAGTGGGCATGAAATCTTTGATCAGTATTCAAACCAGGGGAGATATTTTTGAACTGGGTTCTTGATACTATGGGAGGTTATATATATATTCACATGAAGACATAATATATAATCATGGAAACATGCTATGTCAGCAAGTGGGTGGAATCCAGTGCATTGTCAAATAATATAGCCAAGTCCACATCTTCATTCATCTATGACCGTATCAATTGTCGGTGTGAGACCAGAGGAAGTCTAGAACCTATATCTCCACACAACCTTGTCTTGAAATTACTCCCCCACTTGGAGAATTATTTTCATCCTAAAAAACAAAACTGAGAAATTTCTTCTTATGAACAATAATGTTTTCACAAGTGCTACCTTCTTTAGGTGGGTCTTTCCACTTGACTATTGCTTATTGATGAACATGATGACGTGTACATAGTTAATGATAGTGAAGAGCACTCTTAGGTTCATGTGCCTTGGTTGGTTGTTCAATCAAATCAACCAAAATCTATTGGTTGATGAAATTTTTGTCCCTATGCAAGCGTTTATGTAAATTGTTTACATAAAATACTAGATGAATGCAAGAGTGCACAGATAATGAGAGTATGTTGGCCATAATTCCAGCTTGCTTGAGTATCTTAAAAGTCCCACAATATCTTGAAGATAATTTATGTGTTGGACCAGTTGTCAAACTTTCTAAATGATTTTGCACATGCAAAAGTACTACCTCCCCTTTTGTGATAAGTTGTCAATGTTTCTGATCAACAGACTTTTTGTACCGATCTTGTGCTTGCCAAACCATTTGATGAGCCAGTCTCAATATTTCCATGTGGTCTTGGAAAAAATTCGCAACTTGCTAAAGTTTCTCACTTGCCAACCCCACCATAATTGGTGACATAGGCTAAAAACCACAGATAAGCATGAAAAGACTAAAAATAGCTAGTCGTCACATACTCTTAGTAATATTGAAAGACCAAAAGACAATAGGGAGATCATCTTCCTAATTTGATTTCTTTTTTCGCATAACATATCATCTATCTACACATGTTCAGTCTAACCATCCATTTTAGGATGATCTATAATGCTGATGTTGAGTTGTGTATCCAATCGTTTAAATACAGCTCTTCAAAAATGGTTGTTAAACTTGGGATCACAATCACTCACAATATTGTCGGGCAACCATACATCCTGTAAAAATTATCACAAATAAAGTAGCTAATTATGAAGTTTTAATTGTGGACTCGGTTGAACTAAACTTGCAAAGGCAACCTTGGATTTATCCATATGTAGACTGGAAACTGAAATCACACGCCTAGAATAGTGAGCTTTATCCTTGAAAAAAATCACACTTGGAAACTTTGGTATATAAATGATTTTGCCATAACAATTAAAACACATGCTTTAGATGTTGTTAATGCTCATCTTTAGAGGCACTATACATTAGAACGTCATTGAGGAAAACAATAATAAACTTGCTCATACATGGTTTCAAGACATTTTCCATAAGTGTCATGAAAGTTGCTGGTGCAGCCCAAAGAGCATATAAAAAACTCATAGTGTCCAAACCTTGTTCGAAACGTAGTTTTGGGTATATTAGAAAGTCTAATACGTACTTGATGATACCTTGACCACAAGTCTATCTTCATAAACATACAAGCATGGGTAAGCTTATTACTCTTGACAACAGATACATTTTCTTAACAATAGGAACGTTTAATCCATAGGAATATATGCACATGCACATATTGTTATTCTTTTGTTTGTCTCCTGTTGCCCGTACCACAATCTACTTGCAAAGTTGGTGCAATGGATCTCCAAAAGGAGATCCATGTAGGTTCCATACCATCCACCAAACTAAACGTTGTGGAGGTTGTATGCATGTTCAAAAAACACTTTCCTACTACCATGCTACCCATTAAAGTGCATCTTGTTGTTTGTTTGGATTTGTTTGACGTGCAATGGTTCAAGATAAACATGGAGGGTTGCAATGCTACTGTTTGCAGAGGAGAGTCAGGCTTCCTTGAGGTGGACTCAACTAAAAAGTGGATCGACCTTCGAGACACTTTCATACTACCAGAGCATTGTGAATAAGTAAGTATGAAAATATTTAACATCCAAATTTAGAGAAATGGTGGTTTGGAACTAAGTATTTATACGCTTGTATATCAAAAATTGTACGTATATTTAGGTTATATATGTAGTATTTAGGTTATATATGTAGTATACCCGTATTATACCCGCATTTTTGAATAAACCTTCTTTTGATCGAAATACTATTTGCCTTATAAAAAAAGGCACCATGACAGTTCAGACGAATTGTCATGCTAGCAGTGATAGAGAGAGAGCAAAGCACAACACAACAGAGCAAAGCCAACAGAGCAAAGCCAAGTCAAGCCGAGCACATTAGAGCAGGTAATTTATCTTCTAGTTTTTTATCTTTTTTAAAATAAAAATTATTTTCTAATGTTGTTGTTGTGGAGTGTTGCTTGCACCTCAGTGCTGGTTTGCATCTTGTTTTTGATAACGCTATTTTTGTGGAGCTTTTCTCACACCTCAATGTTAGTCTGCAAGTTTAGATACCCACCCTTGACTGTTTTGATCCTCGTGACACACTGCAAGGAGGGTTAGACTTTAGATTCTTTGTCCTTGACTGCTGCTGACCTCCATGTCACACTCTAAGGAGTAGCTTAGGTTGTACAATTAGATTTTATGTCCTTGGTTGTTGCTGACCATCGAGTCACACTATAAGGAGGAGTTAGCTATCTTACATCTTTTCTTCCTAGTTGTTGTTGCTGACCATTACGTTGCACTGTTGGAAGATCGGATTTAAAAGAATAAATTCTTTATCTTTGTCTGTTATTGACCATTGTGTCACGATGCAGAGAGGAGTTTAGGGTTGCTAGATCCTTTGTTCTTGACTATTGTTGACCATCGTGTCGCACCGAGAGAAGATTGGGTTTAATAGATTCTTCGTCTCTATTTGTTGTTGACCATCATGTCACACTGCAGGGAGGGGTTTAGGGTTGTCAAATCCTTCGTTGTCGACTGTTGGTGACAATCATGTTGCACTGCAAGAAGATTGGATTTAATGGATTCCTCGTCTCTGCTTGTTGCTGACCACCCTGTTACACTGCAGAGAGGGGTTTAGGGTTTTTAAATCCATCGTTCTTGGTTGTTGGTAACCATCATGACGTACTACAGGGAGATTGGATTTAATGGATTCTTCATCTCTAGTTGCTGCTGACCACCGTGTCTCACTATAGGAGCAAATAGATATTTTACATCCTTCAATCCATAATGCTTTGACCATCGCATCGCACTACACATTGATTGGATTTAATAATTTTTTTGTCTCTAGTTGTTGCTAACCACCATGTGGAACTGTAGAGAGAGGTTAGGGAGTATTAATCCTTTGTCCTTAACATCTATTGACTTCTACGTTGCACTGCAAGGAGATCGTTTTTATACGTTTTTTGTCTTACAATAATATATGTCAAATTTATATCTATTCTAGATTTATCTTACTTATATTTGCTTCATGTATTTTCAGCTTCAGTCATGGTAGAGACAAAGTTAACGCGTTAGCATCATAAAATCATTTGTGATGCTCTAGTTTTGTCTCTCTATGGAGCTTTAGACAATAATTTGTGACAGGCATTTGATCCACTGCAGGCAAAGTTTGATAATTTTGTGATTGAACTTGTGGAACAGTGCTCGCTGAAGCAGTGCAGTGCATTTCCTGTTTCATTTGACCCAGCTCTATGCACTAATGGAGTGATGCATAACACAATAAAGCAATCATTAGGCCACATCAGTAGAAGATTTGAGAGTATGGTTTATCCAAAAGAGGATGTACATCCTTCTTCAGGTGATGAGCCCTTAGCTGTACACATGGATGATACGACATGTCCTCCTATCCTACACTTACTTGGGGATAATTCTATCTTTCACTTGCAAGCACCGAATTAGGTGAGGGACGTTTTGAAAATGTGAAACAAGTTTCAGTGGCCATCCTTTCTTCAAAGATACTGTCCATGCGGCAAAGATCTACAAAGACCAAGTAGGAAGCAATCCGACATTACAAATTGTGCTAGAGGAGGCAGCTGCTACAATTGTTCAACATTGTGGCATGATCTTGCCCCATTCTCTTGTTCGTTATAGCAAAAGGCCTATGTTGATCTTCAAGCTTTGGAATGGAGGTCACCTTGAGCAATGGATTTAGACATGTGATCATGATGGAAGCAAGCCTGCAATCAGAGAGTTTCAACACACATCTGGAACTGTACAATAGTTCAGAGAAAACATTTTACCGATCTACAACGCTCTTTTACAGACGATGAAATTCGTGCATAGTCACGACTTTATTCACAATGATCTACACACTAGAAATATTGTACTACATTTTGGCGAGCAAGGAGCGTACGCTGGCATTGCGGACTGGGGACAAAGTACACCATCAAACACTTTGGAAACATTTCCCAAGCTGCCAAATCTCACCCCTCAAACTATAGCTCAATTTCAGCAAGATTATCCGTGGAGTGTTCCTGAAAATATCAATCCTTATCCTTATCCTTTCATCAAAGCATTTGATATATATAGTTTCTTATTTACTCTTAGATGCTTGGTTGCGTGTATTCCAGAGCCCTCTGAGGTTCTCAAGTGCCATTTTTTGCAAAATGTAAACAATCATCTTGCCAAGGGAAAATTCTCCAAACCCTTAGATGGACCTAAAATATGGATTTAAGCCTTTGTTTGAATGGAGCCCATAGTGTTGTCTATGATATGTTAATGAATCTGGCTTGAGGCCTGTTGGTGATTATACTAGAAACAAAATTTTTGTCATTAATGGTGTGCAATGTGTGGTGATATTTCAAACTACATCTTTAATCGTATTTTCAGTTACATCTTTAAAGTTCTTCAAGTTAAGTTTTTAAAGTATTTCAAGTTGGATCACTGAAATCCTCTAAATCATCTATCTTTTCTACGTGTTAAGACCTGTCTCATTAAAGTTTATTATTTTGCATTTCAAGTATGGAAGATATTGCCCCCAACCAGAATGCGCCACAGCCTAATGATCCTTTGATCAATCATGCATTGGCTCAACAAATCTACAAAGAGGAAGAGATTCAAGTGGCTCAAGGAGACCTCAACGCTTTGGATGCATCCCAAGAAGACGAATCGTGACTTCAAGGGGAGCCACTGAATTACAGGCAATGCAGATAGCTATGCACGAATCGCTTTGTGCGCAATACATTATTTCGATTCAGTGGAAATGCTAAGGCTTTCGCTCCCTTGAAGATTTCAGATTTGCAACACACTGTCCTCGCAAGAAATATCCTTTCAAGATTTATTCAAGTGTAGAGATCGCCACCAAATAATAACCAAGTGGCAA
Organism: Adiantum capillus-veneris; assembly: GCF_014529385.1. Lineage (NCBI taxonomy): Eukaryota > Viridiplantae > Streptophyta > Polypodiopsida > Polypodiales > Pteridaceae > Adiantum > Adiantum capillus-veneris. Next base: position 123,844,146 of record NC_140951.1, on the reverse strand, counting down.
ATTACTTTGTGAAACAATGCTATTGTTATTATGTATTGCGGTTCAAAGTAGATTGGAATTATCATCTCACTGTAGGAGGTGTTGGAAAAGGACGCCCAACCGAGAAGATTCATGCACGGGAAGCCAAATCAGGAAGATCTTCCTCCCAAGAGAGGTTACACATATTTTCCCAAAGAAACCACAGTCATTGAGTAGCTTGCAATGCAAGGCTTTGATTTGGCAAGTGAAGGAGAGACTCCAGCCATGATGCATGCTTGTATAGCAGAGCTAGAAAGAAAGTTGACATGGTACAAGGATGCAAGGTATGGTCCTTTTAAAACGAAGAAGAGATAGGCAATGCGGATCCAAGTGATTCAGTTGGCAATTCAAAATTTTGTGTATCTGATCTCTCGAGAACAAGTCCATGATTCAAATTAAATCTTCCAAACAATACCAAGCTCTTTTTGTATCTTAAATCTCAATATTTGTAACTAAAACCTCTTTTTGGAATGTAAATCTCCATTTGTTGGAACAAATGGATGTTGTTGAAATTGTGTAAGTTATGTTCTCTCTTCCTCCCTCTTTTTGACAATAATAGAGAGCAGATGGAGAGAAAGAGAGACAATGAGAGAGAGAGAGAGATAGAATATTGTACAAACTTTATAGCTCATCTAGCATTTAAAAATGAAATGAGAATATAGTACAAACTTTATAGCTCATCCGTCCCCTCAATCACAAGCATCAAGTCATCAATTTCTTCGACATCTGAACATTCTGGATCAATATCTTCCGGGCTCCATTCCATTTCATGATGAGAGTTGAGCTCATTTGCAATTGCTTTGTGTGTTTGAAAGCACCCAAATCTTTCTTCTGTGGCACATGTGGCTAACTTTGTTGGCTTATGCATAAGTCACATGTTACAAAATACATACACCAAATTTGTAGAGCTGGTTTAGGACTTAATTGATTTTGTTTTTTAGTATGCATGAAAGAAAATGAAGAACAATTTCTTTCACAGCTACCACTTGAGGTGGCAATAGACAATACTCTCACAAACACATGTTGAAGTTCCACTTTTTCTCCACCGTACTCTTTCCACCAAACTGGTGTGTTCATCGTCTTGATAGCATCTATATGCCAAGGATCCCCAAACATTCCTTCTCTGCTAGTATATGCCGTCTTCTGTGTGTATGCCACCTGTCCATCCACATTGCCTAATACTTGAGCACACACTTTCTTGAAATCACTGATGGCTTCATTGTTTGAATATTGCTCGTGCATCTTGAACTTGGGATCCAAGAAAAAAACTGCTCCATGTAAAGGAGTATGCAGTTGTTCCCATCATCTTTTGACGAATGACATCATCATAGCCTTATCTTTTCTTGCATAAGATGTACACTCTTTTAACACTAGGTTGGTAACCTAACAGGACATAAAAGTTTCCTTTCAGGGTTTTGAAAAAAACCTCCAAAACCATAGTAGATCCACTCATTTTGTAAAATCCTTTCATGAGGTTATAGTTCAAGGCCTGGTACACATGGAAAAAATAAGAAAATTGTAAAATTTCTCATCTTTGAGTCACACCAAGCCTCCAAAGTTGATGGACCATTACATTTTCATCAAAACAGTCATTTCTTACGTTTTGTTGCATAAAAATAAGATTATGGATTTTTGAAGGACTTGAGATAAATTCCCTAGTTAACTTCAATGGGTTGGTGATCAAAACATATGATTGATTCTCACTCACTATTTTTTGTTTTGCCAAAAGAAATAGATACAAAAAAGTTGAATTTTTACCATTCTGCAAACCTGTGATCAAAGTTTCTATAGCCACGCTCAATAAAAATAATATATGCATGTTTTCTTAGTTCCCTATTGTCCTTTAGGTCCATAAGGAGCCATGGAGCATGTCAAAAGAATAATACATCTCTTACCAAGGGGAATCTTGGGGACAAAGATGAAGTGCTAAATACAGCAAACATGAAAAAACAGGGTTCAACATTATGAGTTGTAGAATCCCATAGAAACTATTCAATATCTAGCCAAATTTGATCCTTATGACTAGATACGGTTACTATCTACAAAATGCATGTAGTTGTCACAAGAAACTAACAATATTGAAAAAGCTATACTTCATATACTAGAATGTTTCGTTTTCTTCTATAATTGAAAAAATCAACCATCGTTGTCTACTATGCAAAATAGGGTATTAGGTGCCCCAAAACTCAAGGAATATTAGCTTTATGTTACAATATGCGACATAGAAAATCAAAACTGCATTTGGATATCATGAAAGCCACCAAAAAAATCATAGAAGAGCTAAAATTGGCTAAAAAACAGGATTTGACAATTTTTGTAATTTGGTCATAACTTACAACTTTAACATTTATTTCTCCCTAGAAGTATCAGGACATGTTGAGGACTACTAAAGATAGCTCTCTAGCATTATAGACCTCACAAACATGAATTCTAGAGTGGTATAGTTGTAAAAAGTTGAAAAAAGCCAAAAACAGGACCCGTTTTTTCACACAGTTTAGGTTATGAAATGTTGTGCAAGGACAAGGTTAAAGATGGAATTGATATTCCAAAAAAATGTCGAGTTTTTTCAGCTCATGAGACAACTTTCTAGACAGATAGAACCTCAAAATCCATTTTGAAACTCTTGACATAAATCAAAGAAAATGGTCACTTAACAGGACATAAAAGTGTCCCAGGACATAAAAGTGTCCCATTACCAACCTAGTGTTAAATTGCGAGTGGATTCATGCATGTACTAGTAACCCGTCCAAAGATAGAGGCTTCTTTGTCTACTAATCGTATCAGATGAGTGAAGGGTTCTGTCACAGTAACAATTTTGTCTACATTTCTCCAAAAAAATAGGAGAGTTTACAAGATGATAGCATCTGGAAGCAGCAGGTTCAAACTTCGGATCTTTATCAAGCCAAATGTCCCATCTTCTATCAGCTACTATTTCAACAAGGACTGCTTTAACCAGTTGCAGTGTGTGTAGAGAGAACGTAATATGCTGTCGCAAAACGGGTCACACAAAAAATATGATTTTTTTTTGGTTGAAGACTTTGTTCTAAACAAAGTGTAAGAAAATGAATTCTCTCTTTAGTAAACTTCACCGTGGTTTGCATCTAGAAGAGTTTTCTTAATAGAAGGAACTTTCCCAAAGTCCTTTAAGAGCAAATTCAAAGTGTGAGCAGCACATGGAGCCCATGTAATCTCTGGATATTTTGCTTCAATTGCTTTTCCAGCTACTTTGTAGTTAGATTCATTATCTGTGACAATGGTAGTCACATTTTTATTCCCCCCTACTCTTTTGATCGAACGCTCATATACACCCGCAATATATTTCAATAGTTTTCTCATTCAGGGATGTGTTGATCAATTCAAGAAAGATGGAACCGCTTGGACAAATTAGCATTACATTAATCAATGGTTTCTTCTGACAATTTTTCCAATCATCTAGAGAAATTGTGCATCCATACTGTGGCACATAATCAAGAGTTGTGCACTTTAAAATATTCTTTGATGTAGTTTTCACTTTATTAAATATTTTGTATGCATCTTATTATAATAAGGTACCACAAAACCCTTCTTCGTTGTGCTCATTAAAGCATCTTTGAAGATAGGATTTTGAATGACATTAAAAGGAATTCAACATGCAGCAAATGCTTGCATCCACTTAAGATGGAGTTCAAGTAGCCATTGTTTCCCAAATGCCTAATCCAAATTAGGATCACTTGTTGGTGCAGGTTCTCCTCCAGTCCATGCTTCACTTCGGCTTATGCTAGCAAAGCTTGTGGTAGGATTAGAGCTACAATCCCCAACAAAGGTTGATCATTCTCAAGTGTCATCTCGATGTCCCTAGCCATAGATGGAAACATCATTTTGGGACCTCCCTTTTTTTTGCCCTCAAGATGTGCTCTCTTTGCCCTGAGCGCCCACTCGTGAAATTTTTCTTCAATACCTCCTAGGGGGTAATTGCAAGCTAAAACATTTCCAGGAATTTTGAACACATGTCCTTTTATCCTGTGAGCCTTTTCACTAAAATTATGGCCACAGGTCTTACACCTCAACTTTGATCTAGTCTTTCCACTGACCAATTCATCTATGTAGTTCCACTCGTATTCTTTCATCATCTTCTTAAGATATGCAAACTCAAATAGAATTAATTACTAAATACACATCTAAAATCAAACTCTAATACCATTTACATTACTTTATTTGTCAACATTTTCAACCTCTTTAAATTATAATACCATTTTTTTTCAAGTGTAAGGCTTTCACTTTACACCTAAATCATGAGAAATAAATCGCTTAATCTATCTCAGTAACTTCCAAGTGTGAGTAAACTCTACACAAAGCAAGATATCGTTAAAAAACCTATCCAAATTACCTCCAAGTGTGAGTGTAACTCTACACAAGGCAAGCAACCAAAATTCACTACTTCTCTAAATCTCCTCTAGAAGTGAGAATACCTCTACACGAAGAGAGAGATTATTAGTAAATCTTCCTAAATTGTATGTAGTGTGAGTATTACTCTACACATGACAGAAAATCATTAGATAAATCTATCCTAAGTTACTTCCAAGTGTGAGCATAGTTCAACACACAACAAGTAACTATTAACTTTAACTATCTAAATAAAGGTACTTCTAAGTGTGAACATAATTCAACACAAAGCAGATGACTACTAACTTTAACTATTTTAAATGACCTTCAAGTGTGAGTTTCCTCTACACAAGGCAAGTAATCAGTAACTACCTTACTTAATTTACCTCCCATTGTAAGATATACTTCACGTAGAGCAGATAAAGACTCAAAACTCCAAAGCCTAAAAAACACTTTTTATCCAAAGCTCTAAATTTTTACTAAAAACTTATATGACTAAATTTAAACTGGCTCCGTTTTCACGGTATATTAAGAGCTATATTTCGATCGTAATAGTATTTTGATCAAAATATTATTTCAATCAAAATTCTAAGAAATTACACGATACGGTGGTTTTGCCAATGTGGCACTGTATAATACGGCCAAATAAAGAAAGGTGTCATATAATACATTCAGTTAAAGCGTATTATACGTACACCATATAACGTACAATGCGACTTAGGTCTAGAATCACTCATGTAAGTTATGTGGCTCTTGCAGGTGGTATTCCATCCTACAAAGGTGGTATGTCATAGAGGTAGCCCCTCGTAGTGCATGAATGTATGAGGCCTACAATGTGCCAATCACAACGGCATCAGTGGAGGAGATCAGAGAGGATGTTGATTTGGAAGCCACTAAGGTGGTTCCAAACGAGCATGGCGCTGCTATTGTCTATGGGATGGATGTGGAGGACCTACGAAATGAAACGGAGGACATCTGCCTAAATGGAGAGCTCTATATAGACATAAGGAGTTATGTTGAGCTATGTGAGGATGAGAGAGAGACCTCTTAAAGCCATAGACATTTTATCTGAGCAATTTTTCTCCTTTTAATAATATATATTGTATTGACGTGGAGTTTTGTCCATTCTTGTGTCTATGCTAAACTTGTCAAATTTATATCGTGAATCAAATTATAACTTATTCAAATTTTCTTATCCATTCACCATTAAGATTTAATGTTCGTGTATTCAATGCAGGTATGGATGATGATCAGTTTCTTTCTTCCTTGGACTTCAAGCAGAGAAAGTTGTACAAGGACCACCATTGCTCTGGAGCAGCATCACATCGTTCCACTCCTTCAGAGTCTCCCTTTGGTTTGGAGCGATCAACGGGCTCCGAGAGTTAGATGTCGACTATACGATCTACACACTCTTCTAGGCACCGATGCTCTAATGGTGGTGATAGTTGGTGTGGAGGAGCCGGCGCTGATGCTTCTACACCGCCGCATAGTCATTGAGGCTCCTTACCTTCCCCTTGTTTTTTCGCCTCCACACCAGCCACGACATCGCCCTCTACTCCAGTTTTTGTGCAACTATCCACCGTTTCTCTCCTCTTGGAGTCACCCCACTCAACACTCCTTGCTTCAGGGTCGAGACTCTAGTGGAGACACCTGTGGTCTGTACTCCCATCGAGATTCCACTCAAGATGCCACTCGAGACCCTTGCAAAGACACCAAGGTTCATGTGTCACAAGCGAGAAGGCTTGTTGTACTCGGTCGACATCAGCGACAACATCATCTTAGATGAAAATGGCAAGAAGGGGATCTCGTGCATGCGCGGCCTTTGATCTGAGGTGTTTTGACACTTCATACTAAACACCTGGAGTAAATTGCCAAATGAATTAAAAGAGAAATTATTTAGCATGCTCCATGACGAGTTTCCCGTGTCAAATCGGGATGAGCACTTCAATGAATACCTGATGAAGATGCAAATGCGTGAGTACTGCAAGCATAAGCATTCTAAAGTGCAAAAATCAATAAAGCATGGGTGGAAGAGGCCAAGTTGTCTAGCCAAACAAGATTGGAAGAATGCAAAGCAAGCAGCACGTGAGAATCCTTACAAGTGGAAGCAACAAAAGGAGGCAGCCAGAGCACAAGTAGGGACAATGAGCTTACACCACTTGGGGAGCGGTGGATGGGCATCATTTGAAGCCAACTTTGTAAGTGTTTTTGCATTTCCCTTTAGGTTTGGTAATTATGGGTATTTGTACTTTTAAATTATAATATAATGTATTCTTTGTATGTTTTGAACAATGGGCAATGACAAGACGTGACCCCACACCATATAAGCGTGAGTATGCTAAGAAAGAAGAGTGATGATAATTGAGGAATTATTTCTTTCTCCGACACCTTATTAGTGAATATGGGAATCTCCTAATTTCCATTTTGTAAATGTGGTGAAGTTTTGTCCATGATATAGTACTTTGCTATGTGTTTCAAAACGTATAACACACTATTTGAAAAATAAATCCCTTTCATCTTGGAAGATGAAATTTGTGTCAAAAAGTCCTTGGTTAAATACCAAATACGTAGGTTTTGAGAATGTGGAGCAAACTTGCTCATTTGGGTTTTCAACACTTGAAAATACACTCACTTAGGTTTCTAACATGTGGACAAAACTTTCTCACTTAGTTTGACCATGTGGTCAGAACGAGCACATGTATTGATTGGGGAAAAGTTTATCTTTTGAGGTTTGAGCATTTAAAAATTGCACTTGCTTAGCTTTTCAACAAGTAGTAAAAACATTTTTAAACATTCTCTTTTGTTTTTTGACCATTCTTTTTTATCTATAACTACTCTCTCCGCATGGTCAAAACCCATGTGAGTGTGTTCTTCCACATGTTCAAAACCTATGAGTGAGTGTTATTTTTTTTTGAAGTGCAATAGCTACTCTCTCCACATAGTCAACTACTCTCTTTTTGAAGTATGACTACTCTCTCCACATGGTCAAAACCTAGGTGAGAGTGTTCTTCCGCATGTTCAAAACCTATGAGTGAGTTTTTCAATTGTTAAACACATAAGTTGATGATTGTGATAAGGAGATGATTTAAAGAAGCAATAGTTGCAATTGAACATAGTAAAAGAATTTGACCATAAGGTCAAAGCTAACATGTCACCATGACTATAAGAGGTAAGGAATGTCTCATATACCTAAGATGACTAATCAAATGACTTGTATATCTAATTGTCGTTGCATTCTCCTTTGAGTATGTGGTTAAGATTTTTTTCACTGTCTTACAAATTTTGATGTTTGAAAAATACTATTTGAAAAATATAGTTAGAAATTCATCTGAACGCTTTTGATAAGATCATTCAATTTCACTTCTTCAACTTGTGGGTTTTTAAGTATATGAATAAAACACTTGCACAAATATAACTTAAGCCATTGAATCCTAGTAAACTCTCTATTTTGAGTGGTGTGAAACAAACAAAAGTGAACTCATAGGCAATAGTTTCCATTTTAGCTTTTGCTGCCATGTGATTATGATTACAAAAAACTGGAGCCATACTACAAATTGGTTTGCAATACATCTTAATGGATCTGTTCTTAAAAAAGATTCTTAAGGTAGTACAAAATAGTACATAAACTTAAGGGACACTCGACAGAAAGAGAGAGAATACCAAATTCACACACTTAGGGAGAGTGTGAAGAAGTATCCTCATTAAAATTTTGACCATGTGGACGAGAGAGAGAGAGAGAGAGAGAGAGAGAGAGAGAGAGAGAGAGAGAGAGAGAGAGAGAGAGAGAGAGAGAGAGAGAGAGAGAGAGCACCAAATTTAGTCATTGTGGCTTTGAAAAACTAGTCACAGGAAAACTAGGAGAGACATTCTCACCAACTTTTTCACCATGTACACATAACTGAGAGAGAGAGAGAGAGAGAGAGAGAGAGAGAGAGAGAGAGAGAGAGAGAGAGAGAGAGAGAGAGCCTTTGATGCAAGACCACCTGCAAACACATCAAGGAAAACCTTGTGTTGGTCATTGAATGACTTCACATTTTTGTTGATAACTTGCTTCTTCCTCCTCACTATTGCTTTGGCCACTTGTTACTCATCATCAAGATCTTTGTCAGTCCCCTCCACTTCAATATGTGCATTGCCCCATGTTAGGGGCTTGTTTGTATTGTTAACATAGCGATCAAGGTTGACAAAAGTTTTGCTCATGCTCACTAATGTTAATACCACAAATCTATCTATGGATCCAGAAGCAAAATTGTTGGCTAAACGCAAGAAATCAATGCTACCAACAAGCATCTGGAAATTTATGCTGACATTGATAGCCGTTTTTCGGCTCTCTGTAATTTCCATAGTGAGTTATCTCACCCTATCAAATCACTCAAACAATGTGGTTACCCTCACCCTTTCACTGTATATAGGTGCGTGTGAGTTAGGGGGCTTTTCCCATATCTTCTTAAACACCCTCAGCTAGCTAGTCACTGGGCTAGTTGAGCCAAAAAAATAAAAGTATATTATGACCTCTTTGTGTGTAAATATTTCATTGTATATATGGCCTAAATATAGGGATTTTTTATTATTATTTTGGTATTTTATTTAAATATTTCTACTTAGGTGTGTGTTTTATTAAACCTAGGTACACCTTCTTTCATCCTCTTACACCATAATTATATTTTTTGCCAATATGTACATACTCTAACCTCATATTTTTCCTTTATACAAATCACTCCCACATTTTCACCCTCACCCTCGTGAAAATAAAAAATTGATTTCTACTCATTGGTTACGTTTATTATATTATTTACTTGCATACCTTTTCCTCTTTCACCCAAAATAATTCAACGAGGGACCATATCATATGATTGCAATATCTTTCCATATCCATAACTCCTCCATATTTTTATTATTATTTTTACTCATTATTCTAACACCATGTGCTCATTGAGCTAAAGTCCATGAATAGTCCATACACTAGTCCCACCATGTATATATTTCTTTATTCACCAATAATCCTCCTCCATGCATGGGTCAAGGGAAACTTGGATGCTTTGTATTATAATATGACAAAGGAGGGGCTCACTCTTGGATGCATTGTACAAATTCAACAAAGGAGGGGGCCACTAAAAGACTTTTGCAGGCATAAAAACAGGCTTTTTGGTGAGAATTTTTGCACCTATCTCCACTCCGAATTTGGAGCGGTGGTCAAAAGATAAAATGTAGCCCACACTCTGAATAATCACTTCAAATTTTTTCATGATTTTTGGAGCTACCAGCGGTGATCTATGATTTTTTGAGTGGACCCCAGTCTGCCCACTTTTCTCACAAGTAGCCCTTAGTCTTCTCTCACCCTTCCACACACCTACTCACTCTTACATATCCCTCCCTCTCCTTCCCTCACTCAAACCTGCAATTTCCATGGCTTCTCCCACCCTCTTCACCATTACCCTTCTCTCTCATCCCTATAGTTCTTTTATGAACCTCTACATACATACACCCTCTCCATGTCTCTCTCTATTGCTTCTATGTTACAATTTCATTTACCTCTCCTAAAAATATCTAAAATTCAGCATCTTAACCATGATAACTTCTGTAAATTGAGGATTTTTCATCAACAAATCCTCTTTTCATCGTGGTGGTCAACCGTGGCGGCGGCGTAAAGAAGCGAAGAAGAAGAAGAAGACCAGCGGTCATGTTTTCCACAATCTACACAAGGGTGAGTTCAAGCTTCTTCAAAGCTTCACCATCTCAATGATTGTCTTTTAATTCACCCCTCTTCCTTCATCAAATCAACTCATCCTACCCATTGTAAATGTATCACTAACAATTCTAGTGATTATTACCACTAACAACTAACTTCTCTTGTAAAAATGCACCCACACTATCAACATATGGAGTAGGCAACCGCACAAGTAAACCAAATTCACTCACTCCCATGGAAGTTTCTCTCCTTTCACCACATCAATAATTCTCTTACTTGAGCCCACATCCATGTGACTCAAGAGAAAAGAGAGACCCCATTCTCATTTGAAATTCATAAAAATTCATAATCCTTGATCTTTCCTAATAAAATTGATTAGGCTTAATCCTAATCAAGGCTTCTAAAACCTATAAATAGAACCCATTCCTCCTTGTAAAAGACATCACTATACCATTGCACACTAGATTGAGCGTACCACACGCCAGTTCTATCTTGGTTGTAAAGAGAGAGTAAGCTTTCTATTCACCATCACCTTGGTGCATAGAAAAGCTTGAGCTAGTTTGAGTGAGTGCGAGTAGAAGATATTCTTCCTACCATTGTTGTATCTACCCCAACATCAATGAATTGGTAGTTTTGGGTGCAATTCATGTCCAAAGGCTCACGCTTCTCCTCCAATTTGGCTTGGCAAACTCATTCAGCTTCATAAGGTGACTTGTTGCATTGAAGGTTGTTGTTTTGTTGCTTGTGATTCATTGGCTATTGTTTGGCTACCATTGTAAGAGAGTGGATGGTGAGAGGGCTCCCATAACCCTAAGACAATGTGCTAGTGATGCTATAACCAAATCTTGTCACCTGATTCCGCAAGCTCTAAGTTCCTTTTTTGTGCAAAATATAAAGTTGAAGCTAAGTTGTACACCAGCTCTCTCTCTCTCTCTCTCTCTCTCTCTCTCTCTCTCTCTCTCTCTCTCTCTCTCTCTCTCTCGTGTTTTAGTGTGTGAGAGTGTTCCATTGGTGTTAGGGTTAGTGTAAATTCCTTGCTTGTTTGTGGGTTGCTCTAACGATTCTCCTCTTTTGCGTCCTAGTTCGCTCTTAAACTAGGTGGTGCCCCTTGTGTAGTTGGGATTTGGTTGTGGGTTTGTTGTTTTGGTTTGTGTTGTGTTTTTCGCCAGCCCCATTGAGCAGCACGGGAGCCTTGAAGGGTGTCTAGAGGTTGTTGCCCACCCCGGACCGCCTCAACGTGTAGAAGAACATCCTCCAAAGCAACCATTTGCCTCTAAGTAAGCAAAGATAGTAGGATGAATTGTTTAGGCTCACAAGTCATCCTTAGCAAATAGGAGACAAGACTCTCAAACTTGGAGGAATCCCAATTCATTCCTTCTACTCCAGGTGTAGCATCCAAGATAGCTACACCAATGGTAATTGGATCTTTGTACAGATTATATATTACATAAAGAGCTTCTAAATCATACACAACAACATACACTAACCAAGGAAATGTGCTAGAAGATTGAGGGGTCCCCTTTCTTCCAACAAAGAAATTGACTATGTCTCTTGCACCATTGGGTAGTGGACCTGGATCACCCTTATGTGCTTTTTTTTTTTAACAACCAATCACTACAAATGCCTAAAAACTTTGAGCAAACATCCTTTATGATATTGTAGTCATTAACTAGCTCCTCCCATGTTTTCAAGACACTCTTGTTGGTTGATATTGATGCATTGAAAAGTGTGACCAACTATTCCTTTAGCACCTTGTCCTGCTTTAACTACTCTGCCCTTGATTCCATATCTATAAGATCTTCCTTATCCCACTTATTTCTAAGAAATAAGATTTTATGTTCATTGATTTCGTTTTGCAACCTATCAATCTCTCTATCCTTTAGCCCCATCAAGCAACAAAAGGTAGCCGGTGATGCTTGTCTTCCCTTCTTTCCACGTTTTTCTACTTGAGATAATAAATCACATTTGGCATATTGTTTCATAACATGCTATTTTGTAAAAGAAAAAAATGTAGTATGTGATACTCTACCTACCAAGGTAGCCGTAGCATGCTAGACTTTGGAAGTCCTTGTTGAGGTTTTGATGGAGATCCAAATTCCATCCATTGGTCTCTCAACTTCTTGAGTTGCTCAATATAAGGAGCATTCTTCATGACATTATGTGATTATTTGTTTGTTATGCAAGACAAGTATTCAAGTATTCTGTGTTTCATATAAATGTTTGGTTGCCATGCAATGTGGTGATTCTCTTTGGATATAGATTTTTGCTGCATATACCTCATTGCTTGTAAGTGGTCTTGACTCCCCATTTTCCCTAATGTAAGGCATTAGCTATGCTGAGGTGGCAAGAGCCATAGGATTACTAACAAAGAGTTTTGTTAATGTCTCTGTATAATCCCATGCAAGGGTTCTATATGTATAAAGTGGGGTTGCCTCCTCACATTTACCAACGTGAATGGAAAATTGTGAAGTGGAACCAAATGGAAATAACTTTTCAAACATGTGAAACCCCATTTCTTCTTGTTTACCCTTCTTGTTGCTTGACCCTTGATGTGAAGAGTAACAAGTGGTTCGGGGTTCAATACTTAAAGACTTGAGGATGTAGGAGAGCCATTAACAAGTGTGTTGGCCACACTTACAACAAGTGCATTTTCCATGGAAGATTCCCGACCCTTCAAGTTAATAGTGTTCACAGAGGTTTCTTTTGTAGTATTGTCCTCACGAGGCAATGTATGAAGCTTTTTCCTTTTCTTCAAGTGGCCACCATCTCCTTTTGCTAAAGAGAGGAATTCTTCACTGTGTTGAACGTTTTGAAATGCCCCCTCCCCAGCTTATTTCAATCACAAGTTTTGTTGTTTTGTCATGATGGAAAAGCATGGCTTACAAATGAATGTTTTGCAATCAAACCTTGAATAGATTTATACATATGAGTAAAACATTCCTATATCTTGAAATTGGAAGACTTCTCTGGTTTCTTTCACCAAAACTCTTTGTTTTTTGTCAAAAGTGTAAATAGAATTATTCAATATGGGAATTAGTCAAATTTATGTGGACAAGGTCGCATGGTTAACACAATGGGATTTGTTTTAAACACATGATCAAACAATTTCATATGAAATGTTTGATGTTATTTGGAATCCTGTATAGCTCAATAGGTACAAAATTCCCTTTAGGATAGATTCAAAGAGGAAATTTTAAAAATAACAAAAAGAATTTATATGTTCATTCTATTTTGTTGGATTTCTCATGCGGATTTTTCCTTTCTCCCTCTCTCTTCAACCGATTGATTTGTTTTTTCAACCGGTTCAAGGTTAAGCTAAGGCACACTTTGCTCAAACACATAATAATCAAATCATCACATCGTACAAAAATTTGTCTATAAGGTCAAATTTTGTCTTTATGGTTTTCAAAAACTTAACCTTGTTATACAAAGATAAAAAAATATGAATTTATGCTTTCGCATGAGAAAAACAAAGAAAAACTATAGATGAAGACAAATACCTTTGACCCTTTGATGGAGTTTAACTGACCCTTTGATGGAGTTTAACTTGGAGTAAGTTAAACGCCTTCACATTTTTAGGTTGGTATCAACTCATGCACTTAACTAGACCAAGCAACAACGAATGACGCACACATCATGCTTTCAAACAAATATGGAGGGATGCAACATCAATATTGAAGGTAGGTCATCGATAAAATTTTCTTTATTTGCATTCAAACTTTGTTTTTTTACTTTGGTTAGTTACATTTCAAATGATACCTTTGATAGAATAATTGATTTTGTGTGTTGGTCGGACGGAGATAGCTACTTGACAACCCTGAAAATTTAGGAAAGCTTAATCGATATTATGTAGGGTTGTTTCATTCAAAACTAACGCACGATATGTTTGTTCATGTGTGTATTTGCAAGCATGAGAGAGAGAGAGAGAGAGAGAGAGAGAGAGAGAGAGAGAGAGAGAGAGAGAGAGAGAGAGAGAGAGAGAGAGAGAGAGAGAGAGGCAGAGAAGAGTTCGAAAACAGTTTGTGTGTGTGGACAAGGCAATAGCTTGTGAAGTGTCTATCGAATTCTCTCTCTCTTTTGCATTTCTCCATTGGCGAATTGGCTCGATTAAGGTGCCCCATCTTGTGTCACAGGTGATTGTGTGTGTGTGTGTGTGTGTGTGTGTGTGAGAGAGAGAGAGAGAGAGAGAGAGAGAGAGAGAGTTTGAAATCGACATGATTTATAGTCTTAGCAAAACATCCATGTGAAATTTTAGAGGCCATTAATAGTATGTTGATGTCATTGTTTTGATTCATCTAATTGACGTATTCTCTGTGAGACAGAGAGAGAGCGAGAGATACTGTGCAAGGCTAAGAAGAGAAACCTGCACATGGCTTGCATGTGTGCGTGCGTGTGTGTGTGTGTGTGTGTGTGTGTGTGTGTGAGAGAGAGAGAGAGAGAGAGAGAGAGAGAGAGAGAGAGAGAGAGAGAGAGAGAGAGAGAGAGAGAGAGAGAGAGAGAGAGAGAGAGAGAGAGAGAGAACATGCGCAAGTCCTTGGAGGCTTGGAACGCCCTTGAAACTATGTAAATGTCTGCAAAGGGAGAATATTAAGGGGTAGAACGATTAACATGCGCATGTACAAGGATAAGCGCAGCAACGTAGTGTCATCGATCCTGAAGCTAGCAAGGCAAATGTCTGATTGTAGAACCTGCGCAAGGTAGAGAGAGAGAGAGCGAGAGAGAGAGAGAGAGAGAGAGAGAGAGAGAGAGAGAGAGAGAGAGAGAGAGAGAGAGAGAGAGAGAGAGAGAGCAGGGGGGGGGGGAGGAAAGGCTTGTGTGTGTGTGTGTGTGTGTGTGAGAGAGAGAGAGAGAGAGAGAGAGAGAGAGAGAGAGAGAGAGAGGGAGAGGGCAAGGCATGTATGTGTGTGTGTGTGTGTGTGTGTGTGAGAGAGAGAGAGAGAGAGAGAGAGAGAGAGAGAGAGAGAGAGAGAGAGAGAGAGAGAGAGAGAGAGAGGGCAAGGCTTGTATGTGTGTGTAAGAGAGAGAGAGTGTATGCACAAGGGTTGTAGAGAGAGAGAGAGGGAGGAGGGAGAGAGAGAGAGAGAGAGAGAGAGAGAGAGAGAGAGAGAGAGAGAGAGAGAGAGAGAGAGAGAGAGAGAGAGAGAGAGAGAGAGAGAGAGAGAGAGAGAGAGAGAGAGAGAGAGAGAGAGAGAGAGAGAGAGAGAGAGAGAGAGAGAGAAACCTGGTGGCTTGGCGTTAGTGAGACAAAGAACCTACGCAGTTTTCCATGGAAGGTCAAACAACATGCAGATTGTAGGTTCTACGAAATAGGTTGCATTTGAAATAGATTTCAGGTTCTTTACAGTGCTACCTACACTGTCCTTGGAAATTGCTCAAGTCTTATTAAGGATGAGAGTTTTCTGAGCTGTGATATCAATGGTACCCGGTACTCTCTCCAAGCTGCGAGACTAGTAGGGTTGCAACAGCTTCTGCAGGGGTAACAAGGTACGATGCAGTCCTCGAAAAAAACCATTTTACATACAAAATTCCTTGCCTTGAATTTGCCAAGAAGAATTTTTAGAAGATTAGGTTTTTCTTGTGGGTTTTTACACTATTTCTCTCTATTTTGGAGCGGAATTTCTCCCTTTCCCCTTAATTTTCCTTCAACCGGCATTTCTGAAATTGAAAACAATACAATATTAAGCTAAGACACATTTTTTCCCAAACACTAGGGGTACGCCACACTGCACAATGTTCGGGAAAACAACTTTTGCCAAGAGAGATTTTTTAAAAACTAAGTTATTTTTACGCGTTTTTACACTATTTTTCTCTACTTCGGGGCAAAATTTCTCCCTTTGTGCTTGCCCTTAATCGACATTTTGAAAATAAAAAACGGCACGATATTAAGTTGACACACATTTTTCCCGAACATTACTGCTACCCCCACGGTTGGTTTTTACTATTTTTTATGGGTTTTGCCAATTTTTACACTAAAATCTTCCACATTTAGTCGGCTTCAAGGTTTCAAGACTTCCTATAGTGTTCGAGAAAAATGAGTAGAATTCCACATTTTCCCCTTGCTCTCAATCGACATTTTTGAAATTGAAAACGACACGATATTAAGCTGAGACACGTTTTTCCACATCATTGATTGCCTATGACGATTTGGAGTAGCCATATTTTGATTTGAGCCTTGGAAAGATGCTAGAGAGAGAGAGAGAGAGAGAGGGAATTTTAAATTTGATTTCAAAAGAAATGTTCCCTGTTTCATTAAAAGTGAAAAGACCCATACCCCCCCAACGTGGTTAAATCTTGAGGCTACTGGTACAACGCAAGTTATCTTAATTGAGTGAACATACAAATTGAATAGCTTCAAACCCATAGCCTTGACATGGGCCTTGAATGTGTATCAGTGATGATCCTTAGCATGGACCTCAAGTTTTTTCCACGCGGTCAAATCTTGAGGCCACACTGTGATGGTACACCCCAAGTTATATTAGCCAAGTAAACATAGGGTGTGATAGAATTGGGGTTTGGTAGATTGAATATTTCCAAACCCATAGCATTGACATTCCTTGAATGTGTACTCTTGGCATAGGCCTAGAGTTTCTCTCATGTGGCCAAGTCTTGAGTCCAGTTTGAAGGTATACTTGAAGTAATATTAGCTGACTAAACCTAAGGTATATAAAAGTGAGATCCAGTCCATTAAATGACTAGGAACCCATAGCCTTGACATGGCCCTTTAACGTTTAAGAGGGGGAATGGGGGAACACACCCGGCACATACACAAGGGCCTCTCTATAGCTCAGGGTATCCATAGTACCCCTATCCTCTCGCAAAACACCTTCAAAAACACACTTTACACTAGCAGACGATCGCCTGCCCAATTTCCACTTCTCACACACTCCAAGAATCCCCCACACAATGCACACCAACTGCCACGGTTGGTTTCTACCCTTACACTCACACGCAGCCACTCAATCTCACTCTCTCAGAAAAAACACGTCGATCCGGGGGGCACACACTTCCACACAGCCGGCACTGAAGGGAAACATGAAAGCAGGAGAAAGAGGAGGGGGGAAGGGGAAGCAGAGGGGGCAACAGTGGCTTGATTGCATTTCAAAAGGCATGTACACAAGCTTGCACTACCATCACTATGGCCATTTTCAAGAAAAAGTTACAAAGGGGTTAGATTGTCAGAGAACTCCACTTTGCAGGCTTCAAACGACACCAAAAAAGCCCCTAATTTGATTAAACTTTGACTTTTATAGGGGGGGGCCTTCAATTTTGGAAATTGCCCTCTTATTGGTCCATCTGGTACCCTTATTTGGCATCTTTAGGAAGGGGGAAACCGTTTTACTTTTTGTCGCTATTTCCCCCTATGCATTTTTACCCTTTTTATTTTTTCCCTCATTTTTTACCCCTTCTAGGGAGCTTAGCTTATACTGCCTCTTTGGCCTAGCTTTGACCCTCTTATTGTCCAACTCCCTCCAGACTTCTCTCTCTCTATTTCTCTTTCCTCCTCCTTCCTCTTGGTGACGGCCTCTCTCCTTTGCTTCTTGCCCTTGCTCTCTCCTTTTTATCCCTTTGATTGGGCACCCCAGTCAGTTCCTCTTGGCTGTTACCCCTGTTTGGCCGGCCTTGAAATGGCCCCGTTGACCCTTGCACTCCGTCCAAATGGTTGCCCTCGGGCTTTCTCTCTCTCTCTCTCTCTCTCTCAAAAATGGCAGAGAGAGAGAGAGAGAGAGAGAGAGAGAGAGAGAGAGAGAAATAGAGATAGAGAGAGAGGTAAAGATAGAGAGATATCTAGAGAGAGGAAACAATAGATACAATACGACATGATGTATGTGAGATGAGAAATGCATCCAAATCATGGGCTGATATATGTAAGGATAATGTGGTTTCTACATCTCCTATCACGCAAGCCGTTGTCCAAGCAAATAATGTAGAGAATGTGGACACTCAAGAATTGCACGAACGAAAAAAACGCTCAAAGAACATCGTCATTCGTGGAATCAAGGAGGAAAGCATGGAAACACCCCAATCTCTTGCAGTTGCTATTGAAGAGTTTTTTGCTACACACTTTGGCATGTCAGGAATCATGGCTTATGGTGCACATCGAGTTGGAAAACAAGGAGTCCCTCGCTCGGGAGAAAGACCTATTGTATGTACCATGGCTGATGAGGTAAAGAGAAAGATCATCCTTGACAATGGTTGGATCTACCTCAAAGGAACACGTTGTAATGTATATGAGGATCGCACTATTATGCAACAAAATGTACGTCGCAAAGCATATGAGGAAAGAAGCAAGAAGGTTAAGGTATCACCTCAAGAAGAAAAGCCACTTAAGGAGGATGCAAGTCCACCCAACAAATAGGGACACATGATCTATGAGATCAACTCACGCTTGCGAATAAGCTTTTGGAATTGTAACGGGTACCCATGGAATGCGGGAATTGGCATTGATGAGCTTACCAATGACTCCGATGTGATACTTCTTGTCGAAACATGGGAGCATGATGCACAACGAATTCTTGGATTTGACAAATACGATGTGCATTCTTTGATGTGGGCCAAAAATGCAAAGCAACGAAGAGGCCAAGGAGGCGTAGCATGTATGACCAAAAAGGGTTTGAAAGATGTTTCCATTGTCAAAGAAGATAAGTATAAACGCTACTTATGGCTTAAAATCAGCCCACCAAATGGTCAAGTCATGTTTGTGGCCGGTTGCTACATTCCTCACTATGACTCCAACTTTTATGCTTGCTTGAATATGGATAGAGATCAGCCCTTTGTTAAACTAGAGGAAGACATTGCTCATTACAAGGATCAAGGTGAAGTCATTGTTTTTGGAGACATGAATGCTCGCACAAATATGCTACAACACGACACACAACAAGTAGACATGCCGCATGTCTCAAGAAGAATTGATGACTCATACATGTATAATCGAAGTTCTAATGATGCAAAAGAAGTGGATCACTATGGAAAGTCACTTCTACATATGTGCAATAGTACCGGAATGCTCATTGCAAATGGTGTATCTCTATGGCAAGGCACCAATGAATTTACATGTAGAAAGCACAACGGTGCTAGCGTGATTGACTATATGTTGTTCTCGGAAGCCACTCTAGAATGCATACAAAGCTTTACACTTGGTGAATGGAATCCGTAATCGGATCATAGGATGTTATGTATTGACCTCAAGTGTGGTAAACGGCCCGAGCATGTAGCCTCCAATCATGATGTGAATCATTTGTACCTACGTCTAGACTTCAAACGAGCACTTATATATGCTGATATGGTGGACCAAATGTTAAGCATGATAGAGCATCAAGAGAGCCCAACATTAGAATGCAAGTGGAAAGTTTTCAAAGAAGTAATTTTCTCTTGTGCGAAGGAATGCTTTTCGGTGAAACACATGTCTTGCAAAAAGTCTAAGAAGGGTAGCACCAAGAAGAAATGGTTTGACATGGAATGTAGTCAAGCCCAAAAACACTTGCTAAGATTGGATGCAATCAAAGACAAGGAAGTTTACTTGGAATGTTCACACACATACAAAGCACTTGTTCAAAAGAAGAGGAGAAGGTGGGAAGTCGAAAAACAACTTCTTTTAGCACAAGAGAAAGCACATGCATGTGGCAAGTTTTGGCAAAATCTAAAAGGCAAGCGCGTTGAGAGCTTTGGTGACTTGACTCTTGAGGATATGTATATGCATTGTAAGAATCTCTATGAGCAACCCAATGTTGATAAGATGGAGTGTTGTAGCTCCCTTCCGTTTATGTCTCCCTTCTTTACCATTGAGGATGTATGCCGCGCGCTTGAGAAACTTGCTACTCGTAAGGCAGGTGACCTTCAAGGTGTCAAGGCTGAAATGATTAAATGGACAAGCAAGAAAACACGATATTGGATATGCGATATGTTTAACCTTGCACTTCAGTATGGCATACCTCATGATTGGAGTGCAAATTGGATCAAACCTTTGCACAAAGGAGGAGATGTAAACAATGTGAACAACTATCGCACTATAATGGTTGGTTCTTTAATGGCAAAGTTATTTGGATGTATCATGGAGATGAAGATAAGTGAATGGGCTGAAAAGAATGGCAAACGTGCACTTGGCCAAGCAGGTTTTCGAAAGCATCATAGCACTATTGATCACTTTGTCACTCTTCGAGTTCTTATGGAAGCGTCTCGATTGAAAGGAAAAAAATTGTATTGTTGCTTTGTGGATTTCAAGAAAGCTTTTGACATGGTACCGCGAGGAAATCTTTGGAGACATATGCAAAGCCTTCAAGTGCCGAGAGAATTTATGCATGCAGTCTTTCGCATCTACCAAAAAGTGATACGTCGATTACGTATGGGAGATGGAATTTCAGAATTTTTTGCAAGCACTATTGGTGTCAAACAAGGATGCCCACTTTCCCCAACCCTCTTTGGGCTACTCATTGATGAATTGGAATGCATGGTTCTTGACTTTATGCAGCAAGAAGGCATAGAAGAGGTTAAGATTGGAAATGCGGTGATCATGCTTTTGCTTTATGCCGATGATGTAGTGCTCTTGGCACATACCTTAGAAGATGCACAAAAGCTTATGAGTGTCTTGGAACGCTTTTGCCTACATAGCGGGCTGATCGTTAATGGATCCAAAACCAAGGTTATGCCTGTAAAGACCCTCAATGATGAAAATCCATGCATTGTATATAACAATGAGAAACTTGAAGTGGTAGATCACTTCAAGTACCTTGGCCTTGAGGTTCCATCCAATCATAAATGGAAGGATTGTGCAATGCGTCGCTTGGAAGCCGAAAAGAGGGCCTATTATGCATTTGAGAACATGTGCAATGCAGGAGAGATCAAGTGTTGGGCTCTCAAAAAGTTCCTCTTTGACACATTGGTGACACCGGTGCTTCTTTATGGAGTGGAGGTGTGGGGTGGAAGCATCAGGAAGTCTACTTGGAAAGAGTTTGAGAATGTCCAAAAGCGTTTTCTCACCAACTTTCTCCAAGTCAAGACACAAACACCCTACATGCTCTTACTTCTTGAGTCCGGATTGCTTCCCATTGAGGTCTTGGGCATGCAAAGGGTTGTGGAGTACATGCGTAAGACACAACGTAGCCCTTTGCATCGACTTCCTAGAATCGCATATGAAGCAAGTCAAATGGTTCAAAAGACATGCAAGAGCAAAATACTAAGTTCGGGGTGGATGCTTGATATCAAGAAATGGTTTGGAAGATGGGATGCATGTCACTTGGTCAAGGATGCGTCGATCGACTCCCAAGTTAATGAGGCCTTCTTACAACGCCAATGTATCACGGCTTGGGAGAAATCCGGAGGTTCTCGCTTCAGCCATTACACCACACACGTTGCCCCAAACTACAAATATCTCTTCTTCTCGGAACGAGGTAACCGAACCCATTCCTACATCCTTGAGCCCATCCCGTTGAGTGCGATCTGCACCATTGCCTCCATTTGTCTTAGCTCCCATTCTCTACGCTGCGAGACAGGGCGTTGGGGCACTGGCGAGGAGTGTCATCGACTTTGCACCTTATGCCCTCGTCAAGTGCGAGAGAGTGAGTACCACACACTACTTGAGTGCTCAGCTTTTGACCACATTAGGTCCTCTTTTCCCCATATATTCAGCCATGATCTCTCCCTACATACCTTCCTCTCCCAACCACGATGTGGACTCTCTATTGCGATGCTCATTTCAGCCATTTTTGAGCATCGAGAGTCACTTATGAACTCCACTCACACCACGTGACATGTTCATTTGGTCCCATAGGTCATATTTGACCTCCCAGGACGATAATAGAACTCTCTCTCTCTCTCTCTCTCTCTCTCTCTCTCTCTCTCTCTCTCTCTCTCTCTCTCTCTCTCTCTCTCTCTCTCTCTCTCTCTCTCTCTGGCTCACTCTACTCCCGCGAGAACGCCCTTTTGCACTTGCCCCCGCGAGTTCGGAGGCTACTCCGGCCCTTCCTTGATACCTATGGGACGCACCCCTTTTATGCAAGGGGGAGGCAATAGTGATATCGCTATTGCCCTCCCTTATTGCACTCCTTGTCTCAAAAAGTTTGGAGCCCAGCTGGGCCGCGGGATGCTACCCCTACCGCCTGCCACGTCACTTATTGTACCCCCAACCTCACGCAAGTGGGCGCACGTGCCACTGGCGCCCCGTCTCGCCGGTCACTGCCAGAACAGGCCTATCTCTGCCACTGCGCCACTGCACACAGCCAGAGCAGCACCCCCATGGGGGTCCACCATTGCTACACTCAAGAGGGAGCTCCCCCTCACGCTTCTCATGCCCAATGGGGGGCTCACCCTTTGGGTTTAATACCCCTGGATCTGCTTTCTTCACGGTCCATATGGGACAACCCCTGTGACATGTGGCAGTCGCCGGTCCCTTGAGCCCCCAAGGCCTTTGCAAAATCTTGAAAACACTCCCACAAAAACCCAACCTTTCCCCCCTACTTGTCCCATTAGGAAAAGTTTGGACTCAAAAATGGGCCTTGTAAGAAATGCCAGGTCAGCTTAGAGAGAGATAATAAAAAGTCCCTAATTTCAGTTTTGATATTCACTTTAAAAAAAACTCGGATATCAGATTTGGGGGGTACGTTTATTAAAACTCTCAAAAAGTGTTCAGACAATGATAACATACGACGGCTCCGAATTGAACGTCGATTGTCTCAATCTTTTGGATTTTTCAAAACTAAGATTTGGCGCTCAACGAGGTGCATTGAATGTTATTCTTCTCCTCAGTTTCATGTCTCTCTTGCTTTCCGCCTGCGCGCAGTCTCCTCCCTTGAGCTCTCTTCCATTTGCTCCACTCTTGTGCTCTCCTCTGTTTCGAGCTTTCTCATTCACCAAGCTGTCTCGATGTCATTATCATCTTCACTCAGAATTCAAACGAGGAGTCAAAATGATGTGTATCATATGCATATCGAACTGTCCAGAGAATACGAGCCCCTCCACAAGAAGAATAAGCGAGGCATCCTTTCCGAAGCTTCAAAAGAGAACTTCAGATTTCATGGTAAAAAAAGCGTCGATCTTTGGGTGGATGGCAGGATATATCCTGAGCATCCTATCACCAACTCAACTCCACCATTCAGAAACATAACATCAGTGCTGAACTATGTAGGAGATGGTTATTCTGGTTTATATGGCTACACCAAGCATTTGGCGGTCAAAAGTGATATTCTTAAGCTTCAGAGAGACCTTGCACACAAAGAAAACTTTTGCTTGAAGCAAACTATGATAGAGTGCGCTCAGCAACAACTGAAAGGCAATGATGAAAGCATCACACAGCTCACGCAGGATTTCAGAGAAAAAAATACTGTCTTGGGTCCTCCGTTAAGAGAACGACGCTTGCGAGACATTGAACAGCTGAAGGTTGGTTCTGGGGTTTTGAAGAAGAGGGTTAAAGAAATCAAGTAAGATTATCATTCAAGCAAGTTTAATTCATATTTACACTTGTAGTTTTATATCTTACTTTTTATATTTATGCTTAGATCATTGTTACATCCTCAGTCAAGTATTGAAAGCAACACACCAACTTCTTCAATTCCTTATGGTCTCATACTAAAACGCAAAGATGTCGCCGGACTTTTGGACAATAAGCCCTACTGCAGGATTGTTGCTAAGCAACTTGACACTCTTTTGAAACAGAATCAACTCCAAACACGTGATGTTCAGTCAATTCTAGATGAAGCCGGAATATCCAACAAAGGTTATTCTGCAATTTTTAGGTATGTCTGGTGTTTTAATCAATTGTCTTCACTTGTCAAATCAAATGTCTGCAATTTTTAGGTATATTGGATATTTGTAGCATTTGAAAACTTGGAAATAGTCCATTTACTTAATTTTCTATTTACAGAACTATGCAGCAACAAAGTAAGAAGTTCAATCTCAAGCACACGTTGCTGCCAAATCCTTTCTCCATTCGAAAGACAAGACTGAATGTCAACGAGGAAGTGCTTCGGACATTGGGCACTCCTTTTCACATTGAAGCAATGTACAGATCGCCATCAGCTAGAGGAAGTGGTCTATGACAAATACAATTATATATTATATGATTTAGTAGCTTTGTAGACATATATTGTTCAATTGTTCGAGGTTTCTCAAGAGGAATGCAATGGAGTCTTGAAGTTTGTGCTTAAACTGGATGATTGCGAGCTAGTGAAAGAGACAAAGGTTGAGCGTGTCACAATAACACTTATGAATAGAGCATTAGATGAAAGCACCTAGAAACTTTAGCGTGCAATCCGAAAACAATATTTTCTTATTAGCCACATTCAAGGTTTGATATCAACAAGTTTTTGCTTAAAAAAATGGTTAGACATGTTTCATTTGATTGGTTTGGTTTTCCCATTTCAAGTGCCTGCAGAGAATTTCGATATTCTTAATTGGGTTTTCCATCAAACAAGTATTCCTAAAGTCATAAGCGAACAGAGAAATGGAAAGACACTCGATGTATTAGGGATGGGTTCATACACAGTAGAGTGGCATATGGCTGGAGATCTCAAAACCCTAAAGTGTATGTACAACATCTCAAAAGGAGAAACAAGTAAAATCCCTTGTTTGTATTGCATGGGAGGAGTCATTGGTCTTGACAAAAGAAATTGGAGGAGAGCACAGGACAGGCACTTGCAAGACCTTAACTTCCGCCCAGTGTTGGATATTCCACTATCCAGAGTACATATTTGCACGATGCATTCACTCTGCAGAATCATTGAGAAACCTATGTTTCTGTACATTTGTTTTTCTTGGACCACTCGCCCAGCATCAGCAAAACAAAGGGCTATATTATCATTGGAAACAATTTTCTCAGATATGGGCTTGCATGGAGGACATGTGAAAATAGAGCAGGACGAGAAGAGGTCTAAGAATGGTCGAGATGTGCCAAAGAAGTTGTCTTTTGGCGGTATGAAATCCCATCTCTTCTTGTCGATGCCAACAAGTGGCAGACAACGCAAAAGACAAAGTGCTCAGGAAAGGTTGACATTGAGATACAACCGGTGGAGAAACCTGCACAATGCAGTGGTTGACCATGCAGACAATGGTGCAGCAAGGACTCGCAAAGCAAACGTGTGGAAAAGTTTGGATTCCATATTCAAGTTTTGTGAGCTCAATACTTGGAGAGATACTGACTATACATTGTTTCAAGACGCTCTGGAGACCTTCCACAGGTCTTTCATAGCTGCATGGATAAATCAACACATAACTCATTACATGCTATATTACTTTATTTGATAAAATTGTGATTATATATTTACATATAAACAATAGGCTGGTTTTTTTTTGCAGCATATCATATGCAACCACATGCCTTGGTTTGCTAGGCAGTATGGTAGCTTGGCTATATGGTCTACACAAGGTATGGAGAAAACTCACTACCAAGTCCGTACTGGCTATTTGAGCCACACTCGTAACGGAGGTGGTGCAAACAAAGCCAACAGTTTGGAGGAACTACATCAATGGACTTATTGAAAACTTATGCATAGAACACACCGAAAGGAATGTGTCAAAGACAGTCAGATTGGCCAAGCAATGAGATTAGCAAGAAAACGATGGAAGAAGGAAATATGGGAGGCATCTTCTGCGGCATCGTGACATGTAGAGTGGCGACTTCAAAAAGAACGCATTGGAAAAACTTGGACAACTCCGACCCAAGTTGTTTGAGACTTCCTAAAGATAGCGCATTGTAACACAATATAATTTTTTGTGCCAACAGAAGACAACCAGTCACAAAAGTGAGAAACATAATGTACTCATTGTTTTGATAGAAAATGTACTATTTTTTGGCATTGACAATATACATTGGAGCTTCTCTATTCTTCATCTTCGTCAGGAAAAGTTACAAAATATTCTGGCCTTTTTGCCTAATGTGTGTTATCGTCTTCTTCTTGCCTTGGTCTTTTGCAACCTAGTCCTGCAAGTTTGTTTGTCAACAGTACATTTGTCTCCACCTCCACAGCCACAAGAGACATTTCTTCAGTAGGCAGATGCACAATTGGTTGTTTATTGCGAAACATAGCATGCTTGGCATACTCTAGTAATTGCGCAGGGTCAGTGATTCTGCATGCCAAACCATATGCTGCTTGGGTCAAAAAATAGTGACTACGCAAACCATACATTTCTGGCCCTTGGCCAAACATATACAATGCGGCCTTTTTTTCTAAAAGCATTACTTTATCTGGGTTCCACCTAATGACGGCCCCTCCTAAATATCTTGAAGTGTCTTCAACGTCATCAAGGGTAGCTCCCCATTGTCATTGGAGAAGGACGAATGGAAGGCCAAAAAAGTCGGATACTTAAGATTCTTTAAGTATTGGCCGAGAAAGGAATTCTTCCCTAAATCTTCCATGCCTCGTCCACGAGGGCGAGGAATGAAGGTATCATCATAGACCACCAACTGCAACAAATTAAAGTTATGAAATGAGATAAGTAGAAACCAAAAAGGTAAGGCAAATAAAAAAAGATTACCTTCTGGTTTTTATCTTCCTCAAGTAACTCCTCATTCCATAGGTTGATGCCGCCCTGACCTCAAGTGGGCGCATTGGAGGTTGAGGCCAAAGATGATGAAGAAGTGCTTGCCTTGCCCATTTTTTCAATCCCTAGCTTTTTTTGCACTTCCATGAACTCCTTTTCTGTTGGAAGCGTGCGCTCGTACCTAGCAATATCATTGTAAATCATCACAAGCGCACTTGTGGGGTCAACGAACTCATCGTCATTTACATGGGCATCTATAACAGAATACTTGTCGTGCTCAGGTTCAATGACAACATCATCCTCTTCGAGATTCTGTGCCACAATGGTAAGGCAATAGTCCTCTCGAAGGTTAAAAAGCTCCATAATGTCGTTAAGCATGACATACTACAAATCACCAATAGGTATGGTAGGTAGAACACTAGTAGGCAAAGCACCCTCCTGAAGCTGGACTCCCTCTGAAACCTGCAAGGCAAGGCTTCCCCGAGACTTGGGCTCTTGACACTCCCCAGTCTGATCCTCTAGCAAGGCCTCTGCAACATCAACATGCTCATCCAAAATTAAATGCAAATATAAAATAAAACCTGCATAATATTCAGCCACTCGACACTTGCAGTTATGAAGTGTACACTTGTAGTCTGTTATCCGCAAGTGCACTGGCAGCTTAAGGCAACTCCTAGAAAATATGTGTTTCTTGGAGGAGTCCGAATTGATATCCTTCATGTGAACAAAACTAACTCCTTGTATCTCGACAATGCCACCAGACGTTTGCCGCTGGTAGGTCTGCTCAAAACCTGATAGGTAATGTTGCGCGGAGACAATCCACTTATGCAAAGAAAAATCTGGATTGAACATCGGCCTGATCTCTATCTCGCACTGCTGAAGCCCAATGCGGTATAGAAAATGAGATAGTTTGTCTTGGGGGGCATCCTCAGAGCAAGGCACTTCCTCCTCTGTTTCAACATTGAAGGGGTCCATAACGAAATTCAAAAGCAAAGATAGACAAGAGAGCACAACATCCAAACAAAGGGCAAATGGGGGAGCAAGTCATATTTATAAGACTCCCGAGGACAATGATGACATCGATTGACGTGCATCATGGGGCCGACGTGCATCATGCAGTCGCCGTGATGATTACGCCACGTGTCAGCCCTGCCATGGAACGATCGCGCCACAACGCGAAACTGGTACCGCCACACTAGAAAAGCACCGCTATCGCATTTTGGCGCGACAACTTGTTGTCGCATCATAACGCGATACGGCCAATCTAGAGTACTGAGATTCGCCTCCTCGCATTGTGCCGCGACGCCTTTTGTCGCGCCACCCATGCATCATGCAGTCGCCGTGATGATTACGCCACGTGTCAGCCCCATCGAACGGTCGTGCCACAATGCCAAACTGGTGCCGCCGCTCAACAAAAGCACCGCTATCGCATTTTGGCGCGACAGCTTGTTGTCGCATCATAACACGATACGACCAGTCCAGAGTACTCTGGTCCACCTCCTCGCGTTGTGCTGCGACATACCGTTGTGGCTAGGGCAACCTGTTGGGGCACTTCTTTCCTCGTCGTGCCACCCCGCGAATAGGCAGTGCCACTAATTTCGGCACCACCAATATCGCTAGTCCCGCGGGATATGCTATGTGGCGCGTAATCATTATGCTCGCACGCTTCTCGTAATACCTCACAATGTCATGATTAATGCAGCCGCCTCTTCTCATTATACTTATTATGTTAATATAAACACCCCTCCCCCCCCTTTTTTTCTCATTGTTTTTTCCGAAGTGTCTCTAGCCACTCTACCTTTTTACCCACATCCAGATTTCCATATTTCCTCGCATTCTCCTCGTTCAGGTCATGGCCCACATAAAGCAAACAGCAAGGAAGGTTTATCCTGGCCAGTCTGGTCCGCAAGGCCAGGCTAGCTCGTCTACAGTGCAACCGTCAACATCGTAGGTGATTCCAGGCAAGACCATGCCGCAGTTACGGGCAACAATGGGAAGAAGAAGATACGAGCAAAATAGGAGCATTCTACTCGAACTTCACAAGCTCCAAAAGCACATTTCATTGGCAATACCAAAACTACCATTCCAGAGATTTTTTCGCGAGATTTGCGAGCAACACAACATGAATTTCCGGTGGTCTTGAAGTGCAATGGGGTGCTTGCAAGAGGCCGCCGATGATTTTTTTGTAGAGCTTTTCCAGGACAACTACATTCTCTCGGCCCACGTCCATAGGACAACATTGATGCCATGACACATCAACACACTTCGCCTTCTCAGGTTCAGGTATGACAAAACAATACCACCTATCGGTATTTCAGACCGAAAGATGGACAATATTCTTAGAATACCACCTATTAACAAGGTCAAAGTTCATGAAGTGTCTACACAAATGCATCGATACAGCACCCGTCTCAACACCGAGCGGGACACAACAGAAGACGATAGTGAGAGATTGGAGCAGTTACACCTTGAGATGATGGAGGAACAAATGGTAGATGCCATCAGCGACGCCAACGTTGATGATTTGTCATTGCTGTTTCATAATTTCTATGTTGGCCTTCCTGTGTGGGGACCCATTCTGTATTTTCCTTATCACCCCCACGAGATTTCAATTTTACAGAACCGGACGAGGGAACTCACAGACTCAATCATCAATTGCTTGCTTTGGTGCGTGCTATTCTTTTTTTCACAATAAATTCTTTTAATATATTCAATTTTGTATGACACGAATTTCTTTATAGTTTTGTAGTTTCAAATTTACCTTGGAATATGCAAGATGATGTTGCCGTCCTTGACTCGAACCTCTCGGTCGTTTTGACGGCCGAGGATACATCTTTAGTGGAAGTAGTTGACTAGTTCCAGTCAGTGAACATGGATACGGCAAAAAAATTTGTTCTGACTTATCATGAAGGGTACGCAATATTTTCAATAGGGAAATTATTTTATCTTGAACTCTAATTTGTTGTGATGACATATGTTTTGCTTATTTTTATTTGTAACAAATCTCATTGGAGTCTTGTTCTCTTACACCTTGAACTAAACAGGTGCTACCTTGCTAATTCATCCCATGGATTTCATGGTGAAGTATGTAGGTAAGAGGTTTTGTATTTTTTTCGACATCGCATAGAATTTTGTTAAAAGTCGCTTATGAAATTTAATTATATTTTGTGTAGATCTGTTCGGAAGCTTGTGTCTGCTCTTGAAGCTTTAACGCAAGAGCAGATATATGAGAATCTTACAATTATTAGTTGCGAAGTCCCTATGTAGGACGATGCCTACTCTTTTGGATGGAGGGTCTTAATCAATGCAAAAATTTTGTTAGGGGTCATGCTTGATGGAAGTCGTAGAAGTGTAAGCATTTGACACTCGTTTACAGATTTGTATCTTAATAAGTTAGTAGCTATGTTAATAAACATGATGTTCTTAACGTAGGTAAGAAATTTGGCAGATTATTCAAAGGTTGACGTTTCTTCGTTTAGAAACAGAACGATTGAAAACTTGATCAATTGCGCGACCATGCGTCCAGACGGAGCACGTGATGCTTTTATCCCGCCACCACCAAGGCCCACGCCTAGGCCTCCGCCGAGAAGATACCCCATTTTTGCCACACCAACACAAGCACATATCAATATCTCCCCAGATGCCTCCCCAACCCAAGCTCCCACCACCTCTCATCCTGAAGAAACAGCTCCAGAATCCTCAACCGCCCCACCCAGCCCCCAAACCACCCACCCAACACCTCTCCTACTCATGAAGCAGCTCTAGAGCCCCGAAACCCCCAAGCCACCACCTCTCCTCAACCTCAACCAATAGCCCCCACACCGCACGCACAAGATTAGAAAGAGATTATGAAATGTACTTTTGACAAATTGATTACAAGCAGTGGATCGAAATTTGACTTTTGTTTTGATTATGGTTCAAAGTTTACAAAATGTTGTGTAGAGATTTCCAAAAAAATGGGAGAGTGAGGATCCAATGGTGTTTGGTAATGTAGAGAGTTGCCTTTGTCGAGTAATCTTTGAGAATAGTATTTGAATCATTGTGTACAATTAGTTCGCTATTTCAAGTATGTCGCGCTGGTAATCTGTGCACAAAGAGTCATATTTTCTTGTCTGTGAGGTACCTGCAATGCAACGTACGCGATAAGACATTGGGATACATGAGCACGATAGAAACATCAACGTATAAAAGTAGTACATGTAGCTTAGTACCTTTCGCATGTTACACTTGAAAACAAATTTTGAAAGCAAATTGAGATCGGACTCATTCAACAGATCCTCTCGAACCTATCTTAAAGTGACATTTGATGTGACCACAACAACTGTAAGCAAATAATTTTAAAACCATATCTCGATGGACATCAAGGGATTAAAAGCATTGTCACTTAAATCTTGATCCATAGCTACCAACTGACCATTCACTGGATGCCACCTCATGTAGTAGAAAGAAACTATAAAATTATGTGATGCTATCATACACTTGCACACAACCGAGTGCTTGTCAACTTTGCACAAAATGCTTTCAGAATCACTAACATCCCAATTATCATCCAAAAAATCAAGGCAAGTTTGGGATTTGCAGATGAACATGGTTTCTGTTTTTCTAACCTCCTCATCATGGAAGAAATCTATAAAGACATCTAATGGCATAAATAGACTGACTCGTACTTGCCTGCTTGCAATATTTGGTCGCAAACACTTCAAAATTTCCTGATGAAGCTTGAGTTTAAAACACTTAGAGGTTTCTGAAGTTGGAACTGGCCACTTTGGGGAATCTTGTTGGGGAAGAGGGAGAGGTTTCAAAGTGCCAAATCCATGGACAGAGCAAGGGGCGTTGTAAAAGTAGTCGTAAAAGAAAACTCCCCTCTCTGCGAGAGCTCTTTTCGCACTATTTCTATACATAAGTTCTCCCACCGAAGCATGAAAAGCATCAAAAATACCAATTATGCACTCAACTAGTTGCCAGTCTTCTTTGTTAGAAGGATAAATATCTGCAAAAACAAAAGATAAGAGAATGGTCACAAAAAATAGTCAACAAAATAACTTGAAGGATCTTTAAAGACTTTTTAGCAATATAGTAGTCACACAGTTTGGTCTATGAGCAGGAAACCCCAAAGTTGACTGTTGTAGTTGTAGTTCGGAGTGCATATATGCATGCTCAATGAGCACCACTTTCACTGTCTTTCCCGTTTGAGACAAGCGAAAATATTTCGCACGTCCTTTATAGCTGTTGATGAATTCATTTGACATCCATTTTCTTCTTCTTGTTTGAAGTAGAACCCAACTACCAATGGTCACTGTGGTAGACATCCAGCGACCATGGTCTAAGTCAAAGCTATTGAATAGTTCCACAGATTTAACAGAGGCGGATGGTCGTCATGGTCGTCTTCCTTCCATCTCTGCTTCTATTAGCTGCGAAGTGCACTACGCAAAAACGATAAAAGAAAAGAGACTCACTAGTTTACACAAGAAGTAGTAGCTTGAAAAGTGTTCATCAAAAGGTGTGCCTCATTGAATGTGAGTTATGGCACATTCGGCGTTCGTCGCCCATGGCAGGGGAATAATTTGCACAAATCGCATCGTATCTTCTTATTCAAATCTTTTTAACAGAAAAAACTCTTTTATGAAAGCGCAAAAATTTGAGATAAAAATCAAATTAGAGCTACTGTTGTGGTGACTCAAACTCTATTGGTTGAACAACATTCTCTCTCTAACGCCAAAAAAGTCCTTTTTTGAGTCCAAACTTTTCCTAATGCTGCCTACCAATTGGCACTCGGTGATCCAATCACCAAGCCGCAAAGCTGTGCCGAGTCCCCACTTTGTCGGTCCCTGGCTGTAAACCTCGCCGCCTTCTAATCCTTCTGATCTTGCTATCCGAGGCCATAAAAACATAGAAAATCATCTGCAAACTTTTCACCACCAAATGCTCCCATTTCTCTCAGGCCGTAACTTCGTGCTCGGGGCTTAGGTTGACAAACCATGACTTCCTGGTGACTCCACACGGCATGCTTTATATGCTTGAACCATGTCAAGGCCTAGAAATTTCTAGATGGCGCATCCTCCATTGAAAACAAGAAGGAAAATGAGAACCCCTATAGCGTGGCACACACCACACCGTCGAAAAGAAACACCACAAAGCTGCGGAAAACACCTATGTCGGACACCTGTAGAGTCGAGTAGAAAACAACCCTAACCCAAAAGATGATTAAAATTGATGAAAACCAATACCATAAAGATGAGTCTTGTGTCCTATAGACCTCCGTAGAGTATCCATATGCTTGATTCCGACACCAGACGAGAGAGTTACAAGCTTTCAAAGTTGGGGTATCTCTCAAAAGCTCCAAAAAAGCCAAAATCTGTAAGGAAAAAGGGTTTGTAGGGAATTGCATCTATCAAAAGGGGATTTTTTGGCTCTTATCCCAAGGGATTTTCTCTCTCTTCTTAGCCGACATGGTTCTCTCCTTGGGCACCTTTTAATTGGTCCAATTTTGACCTTTTTGGGTCAAAAATGAGTTGTCGACCACTTTTTGACCAAGGCAAGTGGGGAAATGGGATGTCCAGTGGACCAAAAAGGTGGCCAGTCGCCTGGGAAGCTTGTGTGGACGATGGCCCCGCTCTCCCCACCAACACCCATGAGTCCTCACAAGCAAGGCAAGGAAGCTCCATTAGCTCCTTTGATACAGCTTTAGGGTGTACCCACTCCCCCCCTTATACCCTCCAATTTCCACTTGCTCCCCCCCATGTGGGATTACTCCATTGCCACTTGGCACCATCCTCCCACCTCCCCACTTAAGCCAATGAGTTTTCTATCTTGCCCCCCACATCGAGCAATCTTAGCGGAGGCGTGGCGGGTGACTCCGAGCACGGAATGCGATGCTTTTAAGCCCGGCTCGGAGCTTATCACTTCAGCTATTTCTAGAAATCCTCGGCCACACCTTTTCTAATTAAATTTATCAAATCAGTCCACTTGCCTTTCTTCGCATGCATCCACACCCACTTTCTAAGTAAGGAACCGCCCACTTCTAATGCATGTAACTTATGATGTATGAGTCCGATTCATAGTCTATCAAGCATGATTAAAAGTACTCATTGAAACCACCTTTTAAGAGTTCGACCAACCCAAAACTCTTGCAAATGACTAAGCAAAACCAAGCCTTTATACATAATTTTTACAAGAGCACTCTGAAAACTTAAAGCATTATGTACATCTATGTACTCGAGGCTAGTGAGCAAGCTTTTTGGCATGACTTAGTGACTTCATGCTTATCCAAAAAATGCCTAACATAGGTTTCCAACCCCCCTTGCTTGCTTAGTCATTCATGACAACCAGAGGTCCCTAGGGTGAACAACTACTTCATTTCATCCCCACAAACCTCATCCACATTTTCAGATGTCTCCACATTGTCTCCTTCTACTGATAGCATTTCTTCAATCACAATTGTCATCAAACGTGCTAGTAGATACTTCTTCAATCTATAACCATTAACACGATACTTATGATGTGCACCATTTAAGTCTTCCAGCTGATATGTGCCATTTTCAAACTTGTTTACAATAGTAAAAGGACCTTCCCATTTGATTTTAAACTTCTTCTGAAATGTATTGTCCAATTTGTTGTTGTATCGCAACACCAAATCACCCTTCTCAAATTTTTTATCCTTCATGCATTCATTGGATTTTAGGTGAGCCTTACTTGACACTTCCTCATAGTAGCTCAAAGCTAAAACTCTATCCAATTGCAAGCATTGTAAATCCAATAACCTTTTCTTCCAAGCATTTGTTTGCTCCTCATCTTCCAATGACAACAACTTGAGAGCAAGCATTTCCACTTCAATTGGCAGTGAAGCTTCCTTGCCATGAGCCAAGTGGTAAGGGGAAAATCTTGTGCTCGTTTTGATAGAAATTATGTAGGCCCATAACGCACAAGACAACTCTGAATCCCAAGTCTTCCCATGTATCTGAGTCATCTTTGTCAAGATCTTTACCAACTCTCCATTGAAACTTTCATTAAGACCATTGCATTGTGGATAATAGGGAGAACTGTACCTATGCTGTATATTGAGCTTTTTGAATAAGATATCAAACATTTCTCATCTAAATCCTGGTCCTCTATCAAAAAGTAGCTCTAGTGGCACATCAAATTTGCAACATATGTATTCATAAACAAATTTTCCCACCTCTTTACTGGTAATCTGTTTAACAGCCTTGGCTTTTGCCCATCGTGACAAATAATCCACTGCGGTCAAGATGTAAGCATTTCGTTTGCTAATCATAGGTAAGGGTTCAATAGCATCGAGGCCCCATTTCTCAAACACATAAAAAACTAGCATTATCTTTCGCAATTCAGGCTTCATAATTCTCTTTCCCATCCTTTGGCAAGACAAACACGACTTTCACCAATGATTAACATCCCGTTGAATACTCGGACATGTGTAGCTTTCTTGCAAGATCTTATGCAACATGATCTTCACAGCAAAATGGCCTCCACAAGACCCCTCATGATTTTCATCCAAAATTTTGTAAATTTCTTCTTTCCAAGGTACACGACACAAAACCAAATCACCTCCTTTCATGTAAATCACATCATCAAGCATTTTATATTTCCTGGCTTTTCTAGAAGACGGTAAACCTCAGGTAGAACACCAGTCAATAGAAAATCCACTTCCTTTGATAAGATTTCCCTCCCATGATATAAAGGGGTATCTGCCTTTACCACAAACACACAAGTGATCATTTCTTGGGCAGCATCATGGGATTCTCCATTTTGAGACCTCTCAACATGCTACAAACTCCATGATTTGAGCTTTTTGAGCAACGCTTTCACTTTGAAGCATAAATTATTTAGTTTAGGGTTCTTATTCTTCCATACTCCCAACACTTGCTTCACAACCAGCAAATCATCTCCTTTAATTTGCAAGTGTCTAATTCCCAATTGTAAGAAAATATGGAAACCTCCTTCAAGAGCCATGTATTCTGATTCATTGTTACTTTTGGCATCAAGTTTCAGCCCTTGCTTTCTCATAAGCTTCCCTTGTGCATCATAAATGACAATGCCTCCTGAAGCAGCATCATGACTTCTTCGATAAGAACCATCAAAGTACAACAATGAAGCATTAGAAATGGTAGGAGTCTCAAGTTTCTTTTTTCGCACCACCTCTTCTTTGACCAAAACTGGAGTATCCTTATAAGTGAGAAGATCTGCCAGGGTAGCCCGAGTACTTTCCTCCACCAAAAAGGTAAATTGAAACTCCTGAAGCTCAATAACCCCTTTCATCACTATTTTTGATATATTTGAATTATTGAACAGCTGGGGAAGCAATGTATAACTGGTGAGAAAAGTGAATGACTTTTGCAGCAAGTAGTGACTAAATCCTCTACAAGCATAAACCATACTGGTCATCACCAATTCAATTTCAGAAAAATCTCTTTCATGAGGAGTCTTCACTCTGCTAGCATAATGAACAGGCTTCATATAAAGAGATTCCTTCCCCCTTTGCAATAACATAGCTCCAATAACATCATCTCCCACTGATAGGTTGACATAAAACTCCTTTTCCCAGTCAGGAGCTTTCATAATAGGTAACATACTCAAAACCTCTTTAACCTTGTCAAAAACATCGTTATAGTCATGAGACCATTCCAAGGGATCATTCATAACTGTTTGCTGCAATGGATACAATAGTTGTGATGCCAAAGGTATGAAGCAAGATAGATATTTAACTTTTTGTATGACAGTGACCAACTGTTTGGTATCTTTCTGGAGGTGACAGTAACAACAAAGCCTCCACTTTCTCTGGATCTACTTCAATCCCATTTTCTGAAATTACATGCCCCAGAAGCTTCACCCGTGGCTGTGTCAAATGACATTTTTTAGGATTGAGCTGACCCTCGCATTCATCATACCTCGCAAAAGTCATTTCAAGCTTTTGAACATGCTCTTTCCTTGAACTGTATACACAGAAATCATCTATGAATCCTTTGACAAACTTCCCAAGAAACGGGGTAAGGACCCAATCTGCTTTTCTTTCAAAGGCTCCTGGCCCATTTGTCAACCCAAAAGGGGAAGGCAACAAAAGTAGAAACAACCCCATGGCATGATAAAAGTAGTTCTTTTCCTATCTTCAGGAGCAAGGATAAGCTGAAAGTATCCTGAATACCCATCACAGACATTGTATCTTTCAAAACCACCCACTGCATCTAATAATTGATCAGTAAAAGACAAAGGGTAAGGATCTTTCTTGGTCACCACATTTAGTGGCCTGTAATCAACACATACTCTCCAACGCCCATCTTTCTTTGGGGTGACTACTATAGGGCTTACCCATTCAGCATTATCCACTGGCACAATGAACCCTGAATCCAAAAGCTTATCCACTTCTTCCTTTAAGGCATTCATCTGCTCCTTGCACATCCTCCTTACCTTCTGTCTGATTGGTTTTGCCCCTTCAACTAGCTCGATCTTCACAAGATCCCCAACAAAACCCCTTATTTCCTGATATGAGGTAATAAAAAGATTTGGAAACATGTCCAGCATTGCTAAGTACTCCCTTCTTTCTCCTTGTGTCAAATTAGTACTCAACATATTTTGAATCAACTCTTTCTTCACACTGGCAGTTCTTGTTTAGGTTGCATCAACTCTTCAAGTTGCTCTAAATGGCTTGAAGCATTTATATTCCCTGATAATTGTAGCACTTCACTAGCTTGTCTCTTTTCCTTGTCCAACAACAAGAATGAAACGTCACCCTCATTACTCGAACTGGAAATAGTGCTACTTTTTGAGTCTTCGGAACTATCATCACTGGTAGTTTCGGACTCATCATTCTCACTAACATCTTCAAGTGCCATAGGTTGTTTGGTAGTCACATCAAACACCCTCTTTTCACCCTTCTTGCCATGCACACCGATTGTGCCCTTGCCCCAATCTTTCACGGCACCAACAACTCTCAACCAAGGTCGTCCCAAAATGAGAGGAAAGGCCCCCAATCCAGCTAGCATAACATGAAATTTCACCATTACTTTCACGTTAAAGACTTCAACTTCCAAATTCTTGATCATCCCCAAACATTTCACCTTGTCATGGTTTGCTAGTCGAATATGAAACCCAGAGCTTCTGCATGTAATGATACCTAGTCTCTCAACACATGACTCTGTGATCACACAAACTTGAGTACCTCCATAAATGTAGGCTTCTCCCATGCCCACACCTTTGTGCCTAACTAGCGTTCACCACAGGACAAATGTCGGGTAGCTCTCCCATGGACAACACTCTGACTTGTCTATGCTTCGGCTCTTTTTCTGGATTCACTAATGACTTCCACTGCCTTTTAAGTTTGGGTACCATATTTATCACGTGTCCAAAAGTACAATCTACTTTCCTCCCAATCAGGTCTTCCTTTATACTGTAAGCTGTTTGGATTCTCCCAAAGGCAAAATCTGCCACTTCAAATCGTCTACGAGGCTTTCTCTTTCTCTTGGATTTCACATCTTCACCCTCCTTCTCCTTCCCTTTCTTTCTACTAGGCCATGGTGTTGCATAGCCTTCCCTCTCTCTTTTGCCTACTAGCAACACATCTGCGTATTTCATTTCTACCCGCACAATACCCACATGACCACCAGAGGTTGAGGCTTGATTTTCTTGTCCAGTACCTTGATCTCCCCGTATATCCAATGCATAATCATTAGCTCCATTAGGAATCTACTGAGGAAGTGGAAACATATCCCCTCCCATCCTTGTTGTCTTTGGACAATAAGTACTGATGTGACCAAGCTCACCACAATTATAACAAGTAGCGAACCTCCTCTGCGGCTCAAAACCACCTTGTCCATGACCCACATTAGCATTAGGATGAGACTCACATGCCTGAGCCATCCCTCTACCACGTCCACGACCATGACCACCTCCACCACCAAGAACACTAAGTCGTAATTCCTGCATCATGGTCATCATGTCTTGCATATTTCGTGTTGGGGTATAAAGCCCAATGTGGTCGCCCAGGTAAGTGGGCGGGCCGCCAGGTATGTACACATATTCTTTTGTAAAAACCTAATAAGAACTCACTATGCTCTACACATTACAGTAGAGCGAGTTCACCATATTGTCGTGCTCTTCTTCTTGCACTCTCTCTCGCGTCGCACTTGAGCTCGTACTCCTTCAACTGGTATCAGAGCTCAGATCGAGGCTCGGGGCAGCACTGTAGGAGGCTAGAGTCACCAACTCAGATTGGAGTGAAATTTGATAGGCAAAGATACGGCCCCAAATCTCGTGGGAGAGCCCGAAGGACTTGGTGTTGTCAGAATTTCATTCTGAGGTCATCTCGGCCACCGTTCGGCTTCGACAAAGGTCTGCGCAGGCCATTTTTGACTACGTGGTCTCAGCGGGTGCAGATCCGACTCTGCAAATTTGGGGTTTTTGGCCTACGACTGCAGGTGCTGAGGATATCGACACTCCCAGAGTGTTGATTTGTGGCTGTCTATACATCGAAGGACGGCTCACAGTTCTTGGAGGCGTGTCACATACGACACGGGCGCATCTACACACAGACTGTAGGCGACATCCACTAGTTCATCAGGTAGCTTGTGTTTGTTGCTTGATATTCCAGATTTCATCCTGACATTGCAGGTACTTCCACATGGGATGTATTGTCAGAGATGATGTATGTTTGTTGAGGGTTTGCTGGCTGTGAGTCACGCAGCAAACAACCGCCGTAGCGGTTACAACATATAGTGAGAAATTTGTGGATGTATGACTTTGCGGGAAGTCTATGTACTGTCAAATTTACTGCAGCCTTTGTTGAGGGTCGAGTGAGGTTTTATTGAGCTGGGGGATTCTCGAATGTTGAGATCCTTTCGGTGATACAGGTCTTGGAGCGATCCCTCGAGCACCCTTAGATAGGCAGCTAGGATGTATTGACTGTGAGTTAGACAGTTGGGATTGCATCTTTGCTTTACTGCCGTTGAGGCATTGTCACAGTCTATGCTTACAGGACAGTGAGAGGACAGTGAGAGACAGTACAGGTGCAGGACAGGTTTACCCGTAGCTTACAGTGTCAGAGAGACAATGTTTTTTTGAGCTGTTTTTGGTCTGTTTTTTGGTCTGTTTTTTGAGTACACCAGAGCCATTTTACAAAGGAGACTCTGCCGAAATTTATGCAGAATCTGAAGGTTTCTTGGTTCATTTGACAGGTTGATATTGGTTCAGAGGTCAGTTTAAAGGGGAAACTCTGCCGAATTTTTCCCAGGAAAGTAAACCACTATGAAGCGTAGCTATGGCTGGATCACAGGATAGTGCTCTTTACAATATCAAGAAGCTGGATGGAACCAATTTCCCATTGTGGAAGAAGCAGATTTGGAACATGTTGGTACAAAAGAAGCAGATAAAACCTATAAAGCTCAAGGGGATAAAACCAGAAGATATGGACGAAGATGAATGGAGCGAAATGGATGAATTGGCACTTTCTACCATTATGCTGACTTTGGCAGAAAGCGTTTACTTCAATGTAGCAGACAAGATGTCGGCTTATCAAGCATGGTTAAAGCTGAGTGATCTTTATGAGAAGCAGAGTGCAGCTTCACAAGTATACTGGCTTAAGAAGCTTGTTGACTTGAAGATGAAAGAAGGGACACCTATGTCCAATCATCTGAATGAATTCAACACAATCTACAGTCAGTTGTCAGCTCAAGATGTCAAGTTTGATGAACCTGTTAGAGCTATGTTCCTGTTGATCACATTGCCGGAAAGTTGGGACACTTTTCGCACAGCTTTGAGTAATTCTACACCTCCAGATGGTTTGAACATAGCAGGTGTAGAAGGAAGTCTGCTTACTGAAGAAACCAATAGAAAGACAATGGACAAAGGCAAAGGAACAGCCTTAGTTGTCAGGGGAAGGACCAAAGAAAAGTACAAAGGTGGAAAGTGGAATCAGTCTCATAGCAAGTCCCATAGTGCTAAAGGCAAGAGTGACATAGAATGCTACCATTGTGGCAAGAAGGGTCACATGAAAAGAGACTGCAGAGAATGGAAAGCAGAAAAAGGCAAAGAGAAAGCTGAAGACCATGGTGAGAAGAACAAGTCCTCAGTGAAGATTCAAGAAATAAATGTGACAAACACTGTTGCAGAGGATGACAGTCTAGTGTCAGGAGACATATACTTCTTGAAGAATACAATGGACTCAGCTCTTCTTACAGTATCTGATGGAAATGCACTAAGTGACTGGATTATAGACTCAGGGGCATCACTTCATGTGTCTCCAAACGAGGAGTGGTTTACCTCTTATGTGACCACTAAAGATCATGTTCGGCTAGGCAATGGGCAGACATGTGAGATCTTAGGTGTTGGAGATGTTCAATTGAAGTTTCAGAATGGCTCTTCTTTCACGCTGAAGAATGTGAGACATGTTCCCGCAATTACAAAGAGCTTGATCAGCACAGGTTTACTTGATGATGCTGGCTACGTCACCACTTTTGGACAGAACATGTGGAAGATATCCAAGGGTTCTATGATAGTAGCACATGGAGTAAAGTCTGGAGGACTTTACATGATTTGTGTATCAAATGTCTCTAAAAATGTAATCAATGTAACCAAGCAGCCGAACGTTTCTTTGTGGCATAGTCGGTTAGGACATATGTCCAAGAAGGGAATGGAAATCTTGTCTTGTTCTGGTTATTTGCCTGGCTTTTCATTTAATGATTTTGAATTCTGTGAACATTGTCTGTATGGTAAGCAAACACAACAGCCACATAAGCATAGAAGTAGTAGAAGAGATACACAGTTGGCACTTGTTCATAGTGATTTGTGTGGACCTATGCCTAACCTATCTCTAGGGGCAGCTTCTTACTTTATGACATTTATAGATGATTAATCAAGGAAAGTATGGGTTTACCTTCTCAAGCACAAGGATGAAGCGTTCAGTGTTTTCAAAACGTTTGTGACACTTGTGGAGAATCAGAGTGGCAAGAAGCTTAAATGCTTACGCACTGACAATGGTGGAGAGTATGTTTCAAAGGCCTTTCAGGACTTTTGTGAGTCAACAGGTATAAAACGTGAACTTACTGCTCCTTACAATCCTCCTCAAAATGGTGTTGCTGAGAGGATGAATAGGACCATACAAGAGAAGGTCAGAAGTATGTTGTCTAATGCACAGCTGCCAAATGGGTTTTGGGCTGAAGCTGTATCAACAGATGTTCATCTTGTAAATAGATCTCCTAGCAATGTTTTGCAGAAGGATTCAGTGCCAGAGATGGTATGGTCAGGCAAAATGCCCTCATACAAGCATCTCAGAGTCTTTGGCTCTGAGGCATATACTCACGTTCCAAAGGAATTTAGGAACAAACTTGAGCCAAAGAGTAGAAAGTGCATCTTTCTAGGCTATGGTAATTCTGGTGAGATGGGGTACAGACTTTGGGATCCCGAATCCAGAAAGGTTGTCCGCAGCAATGATGTTCACTTTAATAAATCAAAATATCATTCTAAAACAGAGAGGGTTGAGGAGATTAGAAGAGTTGTCTTCCAAGAAGAT
This sequence comes from Adiantum capillus-veneris, assembly GCF_014529385.1. Classification (NCBI taxonomy): domain Eukaryota; kingdom Viridiplantae; phylum Streptophyta; class Polypodiopsida; order Polypodiales; family Pteridaceae; genus Adiantum; species Adiantum capillus-veneris. Next base: position 123,802,096 of record NC_140951.1, on the reverse strand, counting down.
GGACCTGCACGTGCAAGACAAAATGTCAGGGCTCAAGAGGAGCAAGGACAGGATAGAGTGGAACCACAGGTTGTGGCTGAGCCTGAGCCACCTATTGTGCGTAGATCTGGGCGTATCACGCGACCTCCTGATAGGTTTGTTCCATCTATGAACTATGTCATGTTGACTGATTGCAATGAGACTTCATGTTACAAGGAAGCAGTGCAAATGAAGGACTCCGAGAATTGGCAATTGGCCATGCAGTCAGAGATGACAAATCTGCATAAAAACCAGACATGGAAGCTAGTTAAATTACCACGGGGCAAAAAGGCTCTACCCTGTAAATGGGTTTACAGGTATAAGATCACCGCTCATGATAGTCAGCCAAAGTACAAAGCAAGGCTTGTTGCCAAGGGCTTTAAGCAAGAACAAGGCATTGACTTTGAGGAAGTCTTCTCTCTGGTGGTCAAGATGACTACATTGAGATGCTTTCTTGCATTGGTTGCCATATTAGATTTGGTGTTGCACCAAATGGATGTCAAGACAGCGTTCTTGCATGGTGATTTAGATGTGGAAATTTACATGCAGCAGCCAGAAGGGTTTGTTGAGAAAGGCAAGGAATATTGGGTATGCCTGAAAGCTACAAAGAGTATGCGTAATGTCAAACCCAGGCAAGAAACATTGGGAGGCAGTGAAAGGAATATTGAGATACCTGAAAGCTACAAAGAGTATGCGTATATGCTATGGGAGTCAGGAGCTAAGTGTAAAGGGTTTTACAGACTAGGATTATGCAGGTGACTTAGACAACCGAAGGTCTACGTCAGGGTATGTCTTTACATTGGCTGGTGGAGCTGTATCATGGCGTTCTAGATTACAAGATTGTGTTACTTAGTCTACTACAGAGGCTGAATATGTTGCAGCATCAGAGGCATGCAAAGAATCAATTTGGCTTAATCGACTAGTAACAGATTTGGGAATCAAAGAAGAGATGCATGTGTTATATTGTGATAGTCAAAGTGCTATCCAATTGGCTTGCAATCCAGTTTATCACTCAAAGACAAAGCATGTGGATGTGAAGTATCATTTCATCAGGGAAATGCTCTAGGATAAGCAACTTCATCTTGTCAAAGTTCACACCACAGAAAATCTTGATGATCTACTTACAAAAGGACTTCCCTTAGAGAGCTTTGCGCATTTTCGCAAGCAGTTAGGTGTAGGGTAGTACATCACTTCTCTACATCTCTTGTATATTAGCTTGTATAGTAGCTTCTCTCACACTTAAAGTACCACATTGGACTTTAAGTGGGAGGTTGTTGGGGTTTAAAGCCCAATGTGGTCGCCCAGGTAAGTGGGCGGGTCGCCAGGTATGTACACATATTCTTTTGTAAAAACCTAATAAGAACTCACTATGCTCTACACATTACAGGAGAGCGAGTTCACCATATCTTCGTGCTCTTCTTCTCGCACTCTCTCTCGCGTCGCACTTCCGCTCGTACTCCTTCATTTCGTTGTAAGTTTTCAGTACTAGCAGCCCTTTGAACAGGTTGGCCTCTACCTTTTTCCTGATTCTCCTCCTTTTGGATACCATTATTTTGCTTAGGGACCGCTTTCCCATATTCATTAAGCCTTTGAGCTTTTCATTCTTTTTCTTTGGAAATGGCGACTGCCTCCTCGAAGGTGGCGGGCCTTTTCACCTTAACTTTGAACTTCATAATCTCTTTTAAGTTTGACACAAAACGGTCCTTCTTTAACATGGATGGAGGGATATCGTTTCCCAAAGCCCGGGCCCATTTATACCATAAACGAGTGAACTGCATGACAAAATCATCAACACTTTGATTAGCCCTCTAAGTGTATCCCAGAATTTCATGTCAAACTTCATCTGGTACTTCAATGGATCGGTATTGTGCTAGGAAAGCTTTCTTCACACAATTGTAGTCCAAAACCACCCCTGGGTTTTGTGACTGCATTAACTCCTCAAAATTGTGTAACCAAACTTTTGCCTCATCCTGTAAACTATATTTAAGTAGTCGCAACAATATATCTTGGTCTAGTATATTACCTGTGCATTTTTATTTAGCAATCCATGAAACCGTGGAAACTCGTATGCCATGTTTGATTTCCACAAAAACACTTACATGTGACGTCGAAAGCTCAAGGGATGTCGATGTATTGCTCTAGTACCTAATCCACCTCACAGTGGGTAACCCGGCCCCTAGTGCTACTCGGTTTCACAAAACTTGACGAACCTCCAAAGGCTGCAATCCACTTATGCCACCGCCTCAAGTGTTGTCCACAAATTGCACATACATAGGCGGTTGTCCATAAGGACCCACATCCTTTTTACATTCAATGCCTGCAGAATAGACATATTTCACAAGAATTGGAGCATAGGAGCACTTGCTACTCTGTGGGGTCACCAAAACGATGTTAGAGTGCAAACAAGAAGGAAAATGATAACCCCTGTAGCGTTGCACACACCACACCGTCGGAAAGAAACACCAGAAAGCTGCGGAAAACACCTATGTCGGACACCTGCTGAGTCGGGTGGAAAACAGCCCTAACCCAAACCATGATTAAAACTGATGAAAATCAATACCATAAAGATGAATCTTGTGTCATGTAGACCTCCGTAGAGTATCCATATGCTTGATTCCAATTCCAGACGAGAGAGTTACAAGCTTTCGAAGTTGGGGTATCTTTCAAAAGCTCCAAAAAAGCCAGGATCTGTAAGGAAAAAGGGTGTTCAAGGAATTGCAACTACTAAAAGGGGATTTTTTGGCTCTCATCCCAAGGTATTTTCTCTCTCTTCTTATCCAACATGGTTCTCTCCTTGGGCACCTTTTAATTGGTCGAATTTTGACCTTTTTTGGGTCAAAAAATGAGCTGTCGGCCACTTTTTGACCAAGGCAAGTGGGGAAAGAGGATGTCCAGTGGACCAAAAAGGTGGTCAGGCGCCTGGGTAGATGGTGTGGACTCAAAAGGCACCCCCTCTCTCCCCCAACACCCATGAGCTCTCACAAGCAAGGCAAGGAAGATCCATTAGCTCCTTTGGTACACCCTTAGGGGGTACCCACTCCCCCCTTATACCCTCCAATTTCCACTTTCTCCCACCCATGTGGAATTACTCCATTTCCACTTGGCACTATCCTCTGACCTCCCCACTTAATCCAATGAATTTTTGGTTTTGCCCCCCACATCGAGGAGTCTTAGCGGAGGCATGGCAGGTGACTCCGAGCACCGAATGCGATGCTGTAAAGCCTTGCTCGGAGCTTATCAATTTGGCTATTTCCCAAAATCCTTGGCCACACCTTTTCTAATTAAATCCATCAAATCATCCCACTTCCCTTTCTTCCCATGCATCCTCCCACTTCCAATGCATGTAACTTATGATGTATGAGTCCGATTCACCGGCTATCAAGCATGATTGAGAGTACACATTGAAAACCACCTTTTAAGAGTTAGAGCAACCCAAAAATCTTGCAAATGACTAAGAAAAACCAATCCTTTATACATAATTTTTACAAGAGCACTCTGAAAACTCAAAGCATTATATACATCTATGTACTCGAGGCTAGTGAGCAAGATTTTTTGCATGACTTAGTGACTTCATGCTTATCCAAAAAATGCCTGACAACACCTTCAAAAATATAGCTTTGCCGTGTGGGTGGTGTATCACCACACCTCCTCTTTCCTTTGGTACTACCCTTCAATACGCTCCATTGAACAACATTGTAAAAGCATCCTCTAAATCAGGCTCCTCCTTAGCTTCATCTTGCACCACCCTCGGATAGGTTGGCAAATCGACCTCCTTGCTGACAAGAATGTCAGCTAAGTGAAACCAACTCGTGTGATCTACCTTGAACTCAAATTCGAACTCTTGTAGCTCCAACACCCACTTCATAATCCTCCTTCCTGGCTTCAAATGTAACACTACCTCTGGCAATATATTATTAGCTGTCAGCACAAAAAACTTGCACACAATTAAATGCACCTTGAACCTCTTGCAAGAGAAGACCAAAGACATCACCCATTGCTCTGCCTCGATGTAGGTAGCCTCTCTTTGGCTAATCACCCCGCTTTCGAAGCAAGTGTGTAATACACTTTAACAAGGACTTCAAGTTTTTTCCATGTGGTCAAATCTTGAGGCTACTATGAGGGTCCATCTCAATAGATATTTACTGACTATTTACAAGCCTATGTGTATATGAATTTCATATCTATTTTGTGCTTACTGTACATAGAGGGATGTAGGTTTTGCTCTAATACTCTTTGGCATGGACCTCAAGTTTTTTCCACGTCTTCAAATCTTGAATCTACTAGTACAACCCATTTTATCTTAACTGAGTAAACATACAGATTGAATAGCTTCAAACCCATATCCTTGACATAGGCCTTGAAAGTGTATGATGATCCTTAGCATGGAGCTCAAGTTTTTGCCACGTGGTCACACCCCAAGTTATATTAGCCAAGTAAACATAGGATGTGATAGAAGTGGGGTTTGGTAGATTGAATAATGCAAACCCATAGCCTTGACATTCCTTAAATGTGTCTAATAACCCTTGGTGTACTAGGCCTAAAGTTTCTGTCGCATGATCAACTTGTGAGTCTATTCTGAAGGTATACATGAAGTGATATTAGCCAACTAAACATAAGGTATATAAAAGTGGATCTAGTCCATTGAATGACTAGGAACCCATACCCTTGACATGGCCCTTTAACGTTTCTAACACTCTTTTCCATGGACGTGAAGTTTTTTCCACGTGGTCAGATCTTGAGGCTACTATGAGGGTACATATTAGATGAGTGATAGAGTGTAATATAAGTGGAGGGTGATTCATTCCATGATTGCAAACCCATATCTTTCACATGGTCCTGTAATATTTCTAATAATCCTCAATATGAGCTTCAAGTTTGTACTACATGGTCAAATCTTGACACTACTCTTGCATTGAATGTTTTTTTCAGGTGTCTTTCCAAAATTCTTTTAAAGTGGAGACCTTGTAGACCTCCTCATTGGAGACAAGGTGGTTGCAAATGGGAGTGTATTTTCAAGTAAACCTAGTGTTTTGTGCCATGGTGAATTACTTGGAGATGGTAGCTTGTCAGTTTCTATTGTTAATTGCCATGACTCTTTTTCTTGCTTGCCCTTTCCAACAATTCGTGCATCAACAATCGGTGAAATGGATGGTGGGTTTGCAAAATCGGAGAGACAAAATGTCAAGCTTACAAGGGAATGTCGCATGGTTAGTATGCCACATTATTAAGTGGAGGTGGCCCTTGAAGGAGAACATATGGAGGAAGTCGACTACAAAGATCAATTGCGAGAGAGTTAGAAAGAGCGTGCTGTCTTGCTTTGGTCAGAGGGGATGAAATATTGCATTGGAACAGGGGCTATACTTCTATCTTTTCCATATGAAGTGATTGACTATGAGGTTTTAGGAGAAGACGATCATGGTGTGGTGGTGAATAAAGCTTACAATGAAGGAACAAGGACGAGTGCAAGTGACAGCTTAGATTGCATTACTTTAGTATGATGGCCTATTAAGAGGCTTACCGTTTAAGACGGATCACCATTGTTTTCCAAACTATTGGGAAAAGAATTTGTGGATGAATACATAGGCAAGGATATGGACAATGTGGATTATGCGGCTACAAGTTTTGTTGCAGGGACGAGGTCACTTTTCGTACACAAGCCAACTTATTGTATGGCTAATAGAAAGCCTAGGATTCTTGCTCTTAAAGATTCAGAGGCCAAGATGTCTATGGGAGCTGTCTCCAAAATTGCAACCATTGATCCTTGTCCAAATAAATGTTGCCAAATCTCAAATAGAGAAGAGTTGCTCAACTTGCAAAAATATTTTTTGGGTTTGCAATTGGAGGAACGTACAAATTATGTGTATGACACACTTGATTCATCTTGCCGAGTTAATGGTGTCGGCACAAGGAAGTACATCTTTGTGCTTAGTGGGAAGGTTGTATGTGGAAAAGCATGGTGCGAGATGCATGGTATACCAAGAACGTCTTTTTATAGGTACATAGCTGAATTTGATCAAGGTGTGAGGAGGGAAATGGATGGAAACAAAGGGATAATAAGAGCGGGCTGAGATCACACAGAGATGGGAAGAGAAATTCTTACAGACTTTGTTGAGAAGATCAAATGTAGAGAAAATGACACATAAAAGCCGCACAATGCACGATGGAACATGTGAAATGAAATTAGTCATCCGTGACATCTACAAACAAATAGACATATGGGCAGAAGTGAATAAGACCTTGGAATAGGTTGGAAGTAAGAAACTGTCAATATTTTCATTTAATCGGATATGGAACAAAGAGCTCAAGCATGTTAGTCTTGAAACAACAAGCATGTTCTCCAAATGTGCTATTTACTCAGAAATAAAGGGAAAAAATGGCATCAACAAAGTGTCTACAAGAGCGTAATGCGCTTTTAAGGAAGTGTCGAGCTCACATGCTACAACAGCAAAGCTATAGAATTTTTTACTATGGTTGGAGCTTGGAATCTCAGTTGGAACCGCAACCAAACTTGTGCATCATACATGACAAGATGGACCAAACAAAGACTCTAATTCCAAGGCTAAGGTCAAAGTAAAATAAAATAGATAGGTCTCCCGAGCTTTTAGTCTCTTTGGCTGGCATGATTACACATGGACATGGGTAGGGAAGATATGGTCATATTGCACTTGATTTGTGGCCACATGATCCAAATTTCACAATTGGCTCTCTATCTCTATGCTTAAGGAATCTAAAGAGATTGGATAGTCATGAAAAGGGTGACCTTGAGCTAGATGGAATGCCGAGGTCTTCTTCTATAGTGCTTCAATCTCTAAATTCCAGGAAAGCACTAGATCATCATCAAGGGATCACACAAGGATCAAGATGTGAAAATGAAGATGTAGGGCATGGTGATGTCTATGGCTTCAAAAAGTTTCCCAATAACTTACTATTGCAATTGGATAATTGTGGGTCGGAAAAAAAAAATCGCTATCTATTTGCATTTTTGTCATTGCTAGTTGCATGAGGGACATTCAAGATGATCCAGTTGGGTTTTTTAATGGTGGGTCATACACACGAAGACATTGATGCAATGTTTAGTGTGTTTTCAAAGAAGCTAAGGACAAGCATGAATTTTACATTTCCGCGTCTCATGGAACATTTCCAATCATGTGAGAGAACAAAGCGTACTCCGTTTCTTTTAACGCATGTGCCAGATTTTAAAAGCTATATTGAGGACCACTTGTGTGATTCAAAGGAAGCTCTTGTGGGGCACTTAAAACCTCTTCAATTTAGGTTTTATATGCAGAGTGAGTTTCCTGTCATGCAACACAAGATGCATCCAAAGTCAATGGATTGGCTGCCAGGAGAAGGTGGCATTGAACTGTGGAAAAAGGGGAATGATGGGAACCCTAGCCTTCCAAAGGGTGTTCCAATGCTACTACCAATGTTTAATTATGTAAAAGAGCACCAGGAGGTATTGGGGGGGATTAAACACTACAAAGAATATTGGGAAAAGTGGTACTCACATAAACAAGGTACAATAGACTCTGGGTACAGAATGTTTATAGCCCCAGTAGTTGATTATTGGAAAGACATGGTCCATGCTTTGCAAATGCCACACATTCTTCATGTAACCAAATTTGTGGACTTTTGGCAAAGAACACAAGGTGAAACAATATGTGTTGAAGGAAACGAGGAAGATGAATTTTGGGGAATAGAAGACTTGGATGACCATTATTGCGATCTTGCATCAAAACGACCAAAGGATGTATTTGACACAATGGTGGATGTAAAACAGGGAGACTTTGTGCATGTTCGACCTTCAGAATCAATTTATCCAATATGGCTTGTGGTTACACAAAGGGACATAGACATGGAAAAGTGTTCAAATAGCTTCAAGAAAATTCTTATACAATACTATCCCCAGTTTGTTCTCATAGAAATGCAGTGGATGTGGATGTTTACTCAAATTGTTGGGAGAAATACTGGATGTGTAATATGAAGGATCCTAAACAATGGGAAGAGATAGAAAGTATTATCTTCTCTTGGATGCCAAGCAGGGACATTCTTAAAAAAGTCAAAACTCCTACAAAGGTTGTGACAAGGGCTAAAGAAAGTCAGAAAGATTCTCTTGAGTAAAGGACAAGGCATGGGATTCCAAAAAACCAAATTAAGGTGTTTTTGAACATCACCTAAAGAAAAAATTTATCAACTCCCTTATACCAACAATTCTCACAATCATCTCTTTAACTAATATGAACCATTCAATAGCTTGCCACCAAAGGTATTTTTCAATAATCTTAGTGCACTTTATGTACTAATCTCAAATCCAAATTAACAAAATTGTCAGACTTACAGGATCTGTAGTAATTTCAAATTCTCAAAATGTTTCAAAAGTCCCATACTCTCTAATAAGGTGTTCTCCTAAAAATGAGTCTTCTTCCTCTCCCCTACCCTCATTCCTTGCTAGCTCTCTCCATCTTCAAAGGTGTTTGAGGCCTTGGGATTGAGGCCATGGATGGTTAATGCTTTTACAAAGTTTATGTTACGCTCGTGATGCATGAAGCTTTCCATCTTCATAGCATCATCTAGGTTTTAAAGAACAGGGAGATTGTATTGTACCAAGTCTCTCTTCATGGGATAATCTATAATACAAAAGCTTATTGGAGGGGGGACTCGCTCCACATAAAGCCGATCCTCAACTGTTGTCAAGTTCTCTAATTCTCTCTCTTGAAAAATTATTGTTCATGCCAACTTAATTAAGTTTAATGGTTATGTTGCTACAGCTAATTAAGTTCACCCTCTATGTTCTCAAAGTAATCTCATAAAAATACTCACTATAGTTCTCTTAATTCCGCTATTCTCAATGTTCATCGGACATGTCCATTACACCTATTATCAAAGTTTTTATAGTCATGCTCAATACAAATATTATGTACATGTTTTCTTAATTCCCTTTTGGCCTTTGGATTCAAAAGGATCCATGGATCATGTCAAAAGAATAATAGATCTCTTACCAAGTGGAATCTTGGGGACACTAATGAAGTGCTAAATACAAAAAACATGAAAAAAATCGGATTTAGCATTACGATCTCTAGATTCCCATAGAAACTATTCAATAACTAGCCAAATTTGAAGTTTATGATTAGATATGGCTAATAGCTACAAAATACACACAATTGGCCTAAGAAACTAGCAATATTGACTAGCAATATTGAGAAAGCTATACTTGCTACACTAGAATGTCTTGTATTTTTCTATAACTACAAAACTCAATCATCGTCATATACTATGCCATATAGGGTATTAGGTGCCCAAAATTCAAGGAGAATTAGCTTTATGTTACACATAACACCTATACAATCGAAATTGCATTTGGACATCAATAAGACACCAAACCAATCATAAAGGTGCTAAATTTGGCCAAAAATTTGGATTAGTCAATTCTTGTAATTTGGTTATAGCTTTCAACTTTAACACTTATTTCTCACTAGAAGCATTAGAACATGTTGAGAACTACTAATGCTAATGCTCTAGCAATATAGACCTCACAAACATGAATTTTAGAGTGGTATAGCTGCAAAACTTTTAAAAAAGACCCAAAATAGGACCTGCTTTTTCACATAGATTAGGTTGAGAAATGTTGTGCAAGAATAAGGTTAATAGTGAGATTGATATTCCAAGAAAATGTCAAGTTTTGTTCAACACATAAGGAAACTTTGTGGATATATAGCACCTAAAAAATTCATCAAGTAAAATGTTGACTTAATAGGACATAAAAGTGTCCCATTACCAACCGAGTGTTAAGAACATTCATTACTCGGCTTTGTGCTAGTTAAACTTCCATATTAATATTTATATAGCTCTCATATTTGAGCCTTCCATCAAAACCTTATTTTGAATGTGAATATATTTTCAGTTGTCTTATTCCATGGCTATAATTTGAAGTCTTTCATTTTCTGTTTCGTTCATTTTTTCACCGTTTGAAGATATATGAAATTGTCATCTCGTCATCTCAAGCTGGGGGCCTCATCCGGTTAGCTAAGAATCTAACTCATTCAATACTCTGAGTCTAACTATGAGATAACTATTACATGCAGAGGTCCAACTCATTCCAATGCCCAACTTAGTGCTCTTTTATGAACACTCCATGCTTGGCGATAACAAATTTCAAGGGGTCATTAGTTCCTATAGATTTTGGGTCTAACTATGGAATAGCTATTACAATCTAGCTCATTCGAATGCCAAAGTTAGTGCTCTTTTGTGAATACTCCATGCTTGAGGAGAAAAAATTTCAAGGTGTCACTCGTTCTTGTAGATTCATGCAATGATGCTAAATACTTTTGCCCTCTTAAAAGTCCTAGTCCACCTCAAGGTCTCCTTGCTCTGGTAAGAGAAAGCTAGCATAAGCAAGAACATTGTTGACTTCATTGATTCAATGATACAATCAGTCTAATGAGCCCCTCCAATACAACTTGCAAAATATATATGGAAAATCCTTGGTGATGCGACCGATGTGGAAGCCTCTATGTGTACCTATGCATGTACATGTACATGTACATGTACGGGAGAACCATCAATTTATTGTTACAAGCAGAGATGGGTTCTTTGAGTGGGAATTTTTTCAATGGCTTTTTCATGGTTTAATCTCGATGATGAGGATGAGAATAGAATTATCAAGTCCGAGAGAGAGAGAGAGAGAGAGAGAGAGAGAGAGAGAGAGAGAGATGGTGGAGAGCCATAGAGGTAGAAAACGTTTGTTCATTATTGTGCATAGAATGAGATCACCGGTCGTTAGATTTGTATAATCTTGAAGATTATTCGACGCATCGTATTATTCACCATGTAGTTAACAGTTTGAATGAGAGGATTTTTTTTTTTTGAAAATGAAGTGCGTGTGTGATGTTATAAGCAGGGATCATCAATAATAGAGCTCGAGGTCGAAAGAAAGGGTCCATGTGGCGGGGGCCGTATGGTCGATGGTGACGAGGCGGTTGGAGGCCAAGCCTCGGGCGCCCAAGAAATCGCCCGTGCCACCCACCACCGTGAGGTAGCGCACGGGGTCGGCCTCGCGAATCTGGCCCAGGATGGAGATGGTGCCCTTGTAGTCACCCTCGGTGATGTTGGCCGTGAAGATGTGGAAGAGCGTGTAGCCTACTTTGCTGTCCAGCTGCCACAGGCCCTGAGCCACGCCGATCTGTTGCGAGGTGTTGGCGGGGCCCTCCGTGATGGGGTCTTCGAAGGTGGAGGTGGTGCCGAAAGAGTAGGGATTGGGCCACGTCACGTTGGGAGACAGGCCATAGACAGAGTTGAAGTAGTCCTTGTTGTCCACGGCGGGGTTGTAGACGGTGTTGTGAAGGTAGAAGGTGAAGGCGCTGGGCCCGCACAGAGTGGCGGCCCTCTGCCTGCACGCACGATATGCATCAACGCTATAAGCTGAAGGAGCGGGGGCTCGCGCTGCTGCGCAGCTAATTGGCAATAGCACCACCATGATGCCAATGGCAGCAGCAGCTACCATAGAGCCGGCCATCGGTATATGAGCTAGGCAGGGACTTGGAATATTTAAATAAGCAATTCACTCGTAGGGTCAGCAATATAGGTCTTAAGGGTTCAGGCTAGCATCTCCTTAAATAAGCAATTCACTCGTAGGATCAGCAATATAGGTCTTAAGGGTTCAGGCTAGCAAGCGCTGATCTGGTCTGGCCTGCAGCTGCGAGTCGATCGAGTTAGTTGATGGTGGAACCGGCGCTGCAGTGCCCGGGGCCAGCTTAGTTTACGTGGATTGTAGACTCTTGTGGTTTGAAAAACAGAATTCAATCATTTTTTAAAGATGACCTTGGTCGAAATGCAATTATGCAAGGGAACGTTCAATGATCAATCTCGCTTGTTGCGCACATTGACTTTCTTCCGCTGCTCACAAGGCACATTTGACTTTCAAGACTTGTAGATATGTCAAACGCACAAGGAACCGGCGCCCAGCTTACCTTTACCCTTGCAATCATTTTCAACGCAGCTTGGCGTGAGAAGAACTACTCTCTTTCTCTCTCACACACACACAGTTCATTCATTGACTTCAAGGTTCTCCAATAATTTTCTCTTGAAAGGAAAAAGCAGACCTTTATGGAACATTGAAGTGTGAAAACCTCTACGAAACACTTGGCCAAGATAATTTGGCTTTGTTGGTTCACGATAATGAGCTTTGTGTGGGTTACGACTGCCCACACTTTGCAATTAACACAAATAAATTTTCTAGATATGTCAAACGCAAGAGCCTACGTGGGAATGCAAGAATTCAAGGCTCTAGCCTAAATTTTCAAGATGGAGACCACTCAGTCACATCACAATATCATTCAAAGCTGGCACACTCCAAAATAAGATTAGTACTGATTGGCCCTTGTCTTTGTTCTTCTCCAAGTCCTCAACGCCTGCAATTTCAATCAACTCTTTCTCCAAGTTTAGGTTCAAAGAGCCTGCTACTTCTTCCACAAATGATTTCCTCCATTCCTATTATCTATCTCCATGCAAGTCCCCTTTTCCATCTTCCATCCCACTGTCTAAACCAAAGACTGCTTACTAGGGGACTTGCTAATATAATATGATAGTGATGTGTGTGACACGTATTTTAGGACCGTCGGGGCACTTGTTCTCCTGATCATGAGAAGCCTTTTTTCCCCTGTCTTGTATATATGCCTCTCACTCTAGAGCAAGCCTTGATATCTTTGTATTCACACTCTTCTCTGCAATACTACTTCTTGCGTTGTGTGCTCTTATGCTTCTCCTTCACTGTCTCTGTTGACCCGTGGGTCAACAACATGACATAACTCAACAAAGCCTTATTTATGAAGTTATGCAATGCTGCGGATTATGGTTAAAAACATCATGTGTAATGAGTAGTTAGTCTAATTGCAAAAGTCGGGGTGCAATGGCACTTCCAGATTGTAAATACAAAGCCATTTGACCCATTGAACTCTATTTTAGGTTTAACCTATGGTAGCCATAGTATGTAAGGTACCTAGGTCATTTTGTAAAGAGAACCCTTTTCATAATCTAAGATTTAAGTTGCCGTCGGCTCTGTGTGAGAGAGAAAGAGAGAGAGCGTGAGCTTCATCTTGGTGCTACTCCCCGCTAGTCCCTCATCGCATTGGAGAACTGATTGCACCATCATGAGAGGCTCGATTCAAGCTACGTGACAACCCCAAGCATTCCACGCGAAATGGAGCACTCGTGCTGACGCATTTGCGAGCTATTTGAGGCCGTAGTATGTCAAACGATGTTTGTTTTCTGCGTGCAAGTAGTCATTAGAATCGTAGCAACATAAGCAACGCATAGATGAGTACTCATAGACTTTAGCGTTTTCCACAGATGGGTCTAGAGTGAGGTTTTTGAGTGTAGAGGCTTTGGGACAAGTGTAGCCTAGTGAGGGGATGGTGCTCCTTAAGTTTCATATGATTCTGGATGGTTTAGTGAGTTTCCGTTTGTTTGTATGTATGTGGGTTGCCATGGTGTAGTTGAGAGTGGTGAGATTTTAGATTGTGGTTTAGTTCGCCTTCCAGAGTGTTGTATGCGCGGGATGGTCTTGGCATGACAAGCTAAAGAGATTTTCTCTATGCACCTATCATGTCATATGTGTCCTTGATTGAAACTATGTTGATCTAAGTAGTGTTGCATGCACTTTATGGGTGGTGTATTCACTCCCACAACATTGGCGCCATTGCCGGGGACACAAGGACTTGAGTAGGTAATCCTATTAGCACTCATGTGATGGTTACTATTATGAATCTAATATCCAACTAACCCAAATGATTTTCGCATATTAAAATGATCATTTACTGTGAGAGAATAAATGAGAACAAGAGTTAGAATATAGACATGTGCTTATGGATCTACCACAAGATAGGACCAAAGTCAATGAGTACCAATGAGAAATGGTCTGTCAAAGAGAAATGCAAGCTTGAAAGACTTAGGGTTATAGATTCACCCAAGACCTCCAAAGGTAAGTGTTAAAAGTCCTTAGATTGAGGACCTTAGGATTGTGCTTGAGGTGGGAACCCCGGTCCAAGCTTGAGGTGCTTGTCGTGCTTGCTGACTAAGATGCTTGAGGTGCTTGTTGTGCTTGATGACTAAGGTTCTTGAGGTGCTTAAGATGTTCCAAAAAGTCACAATCATATCCCTACACAAGGGGGGGGTGAGCCCTACAACTATATAGGGGCCTGCGAGAGAACACACACACACACTCACTCAAGGCAAGCCAAGTCTAAAGAGGCAACAAGGACACATGTCAAGTTCCTCACCATGTTGACCTCATAAGGTTCCTAAAGCCTATTGGTTGACCTCTAAAGGGGTCCAATGAGAATTTAGCTATTTAATTATATCTTTAAAGCATTTTTCAAGCCCTCTCTCTCAAAGGGGAAAGGAGGAAATTTGTACAAATGCTACCGTGGTTGCTTGGTATGCACTATGCATGTGATTGGCTAGGCTTGCAGGGGTACAATCAAGTGCAAGGATGAGATACAAGAAGGGGTCAACCAAAGCAAGCTGGGTGTGTGCTTGAGGGGTATTCTCTCTCTCACACTCACTCACATGCTCTCATTCTCACTTTGTAAAAGTGCAAGAACTTCAACTCCTTCTCCAAGCTTGTTGAGAAGTTGAGATCCTACACCATGAGAGCCTACACCAACACTCTTGGCTATGGAATGAATCCAACCAAGAGCCATGCTTCAATGATTAAGCTTGTCATATTCTTCATCATCATTACTATGCTATTATGCTATGCTAAGCAACAATACTGATGAGAAGTGAAGAGCTATTTCTTACTCGTAAGAATAATTATTATTCCTCTCCCTACCCTCATTCCCTGCTAGCTCTCTCCACCTTTGAAGGTGTTTGAGGTCTTGAGGGACAAGTTAATGCTTTCATTAAGCTAAGTTATAGACATAATTGTGGTGCATGAAGCTCTCTATCTTCATTGCACCATCAAGATCTCAAGGAACACAAAGCTTGTATTGTACCAAGTCTCTCTTGATGGGAGAATCTATAATTAATACAAAAACCTATTGGAGGGGGGATCGGCTCCACATAAATCCGGTCCTCACTTAATGTCAAGTTCTTTGAACTCTCTCTCTCTCTCTCTCTTGCAAAATTATTGTTCATGCCAAGTTAATTAAGTACTATGGTTATGTTTCCACTGCTAATTAAATTCACCTTCTATGTTCTCAAAGTAGTCTCACAAAAATGCTCACTTTAATTCCGCTATTCTCAAAGTTCATAGGTCATTTCCATTACATTGGTATCAGAGCTTTTGGTTTCTCTTTTCTTGATTAAGAAGAGAGGTCCTTAAGTTGTCCATGAAAGGATGGGCCTGTTTGTTGCAATAGGGTAAGTGGGACAAGGATCTATTATGTTGGTTGAGAAGGAATTAGTTCGAGGTACACCGTTGGAAACTATAGGATCGCGGCTTGCCTTTGGCTTAACCATTATTGAGCTACTAGCAATCTTAATAGGAACCTTAATCAAGCAAGAAATGTTAGACCCTCTCCACAGTTATTTGCAATCAACAGTCTCTAAACCACGGGTGTGGATGCTTGAGAGCTAATTCTCAAAGGTAAAGAAGAGTAGAAACTAAGGTTTTTGAGGGTACTAACGCACAAAGTAGCATACACATAAGTTTGACTAGCATCTATGACAATAATCAAGAGAGTAGAATGAATATTGACAACTTTGACTTTTCACAAGAAGGTGGTACTGATGATGCCCCAATGTTTGTGAGCTATCTTGTTACTAGGTTGCAACAAGCTATGGGCAAACCTGCCTTGCAAGCCGAAGTTACCCAACAACTTTGTGCTTATGGGATTTAGGCTTCCTCTCCAAGAAGAGACAGAGCTTAAGAAGCCTCTTGTTGAGACTTCCAAAAGAAGAATCTGTCCAATAAGAGAAGAGGAGGAATCCAATGAACAAGAAAGAAGTGATTCTCTGAATGCCTGTGAGGATGTGGCTCCACAAATACCGCGGTCTCGACTAACCCAACTCCTCGGAAAAAATATTCCTATAGTCCTTGTTCTTGTCACTCTCAAAGGGAAGAGAGGAAACAAATGAAGAAAAAGCCAAGAAAGAGATCATCCTCTTCCCGTTCTTCACCTTCCTCCTATTCCAACGAAATCAGCGGTTATTCTCGTAGATGATACAAGAGGAGAAGACATCACAAATCCTACCATGCTTGGAAAAGGTCCCAAAAGCTTAAGAAGTTGAAAGAGGGAGGAAAGAGTATCTCTTTTCTCACCTATGATTGCACCTTTGGTGCTACTGACAAAGTGTTGGTTCATCCAACAACTCAATGCGGCGTTTGGAGACAAGGGCTTCACAAAGTCCACCAAGCTATGCCATGTAGATATGCACTTTCAAAAATCTACTCTTCAATGGTGGGCTAGTCTCTGTAGGAATGGCAAAGCCCCAAGGACATGGAAAACTCTACAAGTTTCCATAATGAAGAAATTCCTTACAAGCAATGCCAGGGACAAAGTGCTTAGTGAATGGAGAATCTTGAAGCTCCTCTCCTAAGTGTCTATCCCAAAATATATAGACACGTTTTGGGATTACATCTCAAAGCTACAGTCTTTCAAAAGATACACTTTGTCGGATAAAAAGCAACGATTTTTTGCGAGATTACCCGAAGAAATGGCCGAGTATGTTAACTCCCAATGTCTTGGTTCTATCATTGAAGTCATCCACAACACTGTGGTTGCACCTCGTATCAATTTCAATCAAGGGGCTAAAAGAAATGCTAAGCCCATGGAAAACAAAGATCACAATGATGCAAAGGGGAAGAACAATGCTCAAGGTCTTCCGAAGGAACCCCAACAACCACAAGGCCAAGGAGAAATGAGTTTACAAACGTAAGAAAAAACTCTCTTGAAGAGCTAGATGCCTTTTGGAAAGAACACAAATTCTTTAAGTGTGGGGAGCAAGGGCATGGTTATTATTCTTGTCCCAGAAGAAATGCTTGCAATGAGACTCCTAGAGCGTCCACTGTGGAAGCTTCAAAAGAGGATGCTCATTGCAAAGGATCATCCCTTTCATATGCTTGGGGGAGGGTGAGGGAGCATGATGCCTTCATCCTATTTGACCCTGGCTCTTCTCACAACTTCATATCAACGGAGTTGGCCACTAAGCTAGACATACAAGCTTTCAAGATGGGAGATATTGTAGTTCTGCCGATGGGTCTTTCAAGGGACAAAAATCCTCTATTACTCCCTTGATTGGTAAGTTGAGGCTTCATGTCCAAAGCTACATTGACAAAGAAGACATTTTCATCTCTTCTCTCCAACACAAGGATGTTATCTTAGGGTCACCATGGTTCAACCGCATGGCTGCCAACATGAAGTTCCCTGAAAGGAGAATCTACTTTACCTACAGGGAAAAGAGTATGTATATAAATGCTAATGAGTCTGGTCATACTATACCACTTGTAAATTCATCTGCTTTTGATAAGTCAATAAAAATCTCAGTTTCCTTGTACATGATTTTTGTCAAAGAGTCTTTAAATGATACTAATGTTTTAACAAAACAAAGTGGTAGGAATCAAGAAGAATTAGACTTCTCTATTTTTCTAAATAGATTCCAAGATGTATTTATCAATGACATCCCTATGGGATTACCTCCAAAACAAGGGGATGATGACCATATGATAGAGCTTCTACCTGGGAGCTCACCGCCTACTAAACCTCCTGATAGAGTTTCTCAAGCTCAACAAGAGGAGATCATTTAAAGCTAGCATACCTAGTGTTAATAAACACACTGGGAATATGAGGCAGCAGAGAGAAGTAGAAAACATTATAGAGAGAACAAATTGGCAAAATGACACTCTAATGTAGGCCAAACACACTTTGATATTAGAAGGAACACATATGAATGTGGCAGCAGATGAAACATGGAGTAGTAGAGGTCAACAAACAGGAAGAGGTAGGGTGCAGATTCTTCAAATTACACTGTATTCAAATTTGAATGCATTCGAAACTAAGTCCAACTGAAGTTATCAGAAGGTATAGGAATTAAAACACATTAAACTGGAACGTGAAAGAAAATACGAAGAAAACATTATCAAGATTTTGAAGATTTCAAATCTTTTTTGTTTCTTTTAGGTATGTTTAATTCGAGCAATGCGGCTGTTGAGCTTGCAAAATGTTGTATTCTGTGGGGCTTGTGGTGTTATACTTACTTAGAAATCATTGATTTTTCTATTATTCTTGCTACATGTAATGTTCTACAAGTGATGAGAGGCGCAAAAATGAAGTTTTCAGCAAAAGGTTTGAAGCAAAGCATATTATTCCGCATCTTTGAAGGAGGGTTTCGAGTGTGCTCCCTCTTTCGTCTATTGTAGTTGTTAATGAGGACTATATCCTTGTATCCATTCCTAATGCACATGATGGAATATACTATGTATTTGCTATTCGCTAGCTCTTGATGCCGACGTTGTCATGTTCAAGCAGTAGTACATGGTTCTTGTTGTCCTATTCTAAATAGCAAGAGTCATGGTAGTTTGATACAAAAATAGAGAAAATAAAAGCCGAGAATATTACAGGAAATAGTATATGCAAGTAAATTTTATTTACTCAATAGAACCTCATCTATAGGTTGGGCTTGGTTGTTAATGTAGGCATATGGATCAAAATATTTGAATTGAAGCTCTTTGTCATGCTGCCATGTGACTATGTGATAGATGGTGTGCATTCTTGCACTCTTTCTTGAAGTTGGTCAAAATCTCGCTTGCGTCGTTGTTGGACATGTCCAGTAGCTCTATGGGTTCAATACTGTAGGCACACTGCAAAATTTCTAGAACATACGTTCTGACGCTTATCTTTGTCTGCAAAAGGGGATTTTCATCCTCCATAGTCATGTGGTCCTCCGGGACGTCAATATCTATGCCTAGCTTTATGATGATATCTTTGGTTAGGCTTCTAAAAGTAAATTGTGTTAGTCCATTGCTATGTACTTATATGAGAATGTTGGGGGTTCCATAGTTGCAATAGCTCCAATGAACAACAAAATTATCAATCTAGAAAGATGAGCTTGTTAGGAAATAAGACGTAGCTAAATAGATAATTGAGTAGATTACTTAATGGAGAGAGACAGATTTATATACACGAGATTATAGAGTAGAGAGAGAGAGAGAGAGAGAGATAGAGAGAGTACACACGATATACGTGGTTCACCCAATGTGGGCTACGTCCATGGGAAAGCAGCCACTCAATGGCTTTAGTACTTCAAAACAAGAAGTAGTTTACAAAGGGATTATACCCTTAATGGAGCTCCCGCCTTGCTTCACTCTCACCACCTCACACTCACCTTGTTGCATCAAATTCACACTATGAAATGTGTGTAGAAATGGCCTCCTTTTATAGGCCAAAAGGGCTGCCCTCTCTTATGAGAGACAGCCATGTGTAGCCGCCCTTGTGCGAATAAGTCCAAATCGGACCCTCCAATCCGCCCATGTGTGGCCGCCCTTGAGAAGACAAGTCCGCTTTTGAATTCGGCCACTGGCCACCGGCCATTGACTTCCGACCACCGGCCACCGTCCATTGACTTCCGACCACCGGCCATCGGCCATTGACTACCGGCCACCGACCAACCGACCGGTTGTTTTCCGACCACTTTCCAGCCGCTGTCCGGCCATAATATTCCGGCGAAAAAGAATATTCCGGCAAAAAAAAAAGTCTCAGGGGCCTCCGCCCCCGAGGCCTTTAAAGTTGCCCCTGATTCTTGTCCGTGAAAATTTTGGTTTCCGGTGAGTGATTTTCCTTCACGCACGATGGCTTCTCCTCATAATGGGGGCCTTACAAATGTGCGCTTTTACCACAGAAAATTATAAGGGTAAATCAGGATCCATACTTAACAATCTCCCACTTGGAGACTGATCTCCAAACCAAACATGTGCTTGCTTTCCATTCTGGCTTCTTATCCTTGAATGTCAATTGAAGATGAGAAAAAGCTCAACTTCTCCTTGTTGACCACCTTTGTAAACATGTCTGCAGGATTTTCACTTGTATGCACCTTTCCTAGCTTTAGTTGTCCCTCTTCCAAAAGAGTGCGTATGAAGTGATATCTCACCTCAATGTGCTTTGTCCTTGAATGAAAGGCTGAGTTCTTCGCAAGATGGATAGCGCTTTGGCTATTACTGTACAAGACACAATTGTCTTGTTTGAATCCAAGCTCTTCTAAGAATCTGTGAAGCCACAGAATTTCTTTGCTTGCCTTCGTCATTGCTACATACTCTGCTTCCGTGGTAGAAAGTGAAACCACTTTCTGCATCTTTGAAGCCCAGCTTACTGCTGTGCCTCCAACCATGAACACATAGCCAGTAGTGCTCCTTCGAGTTTCTTTGTCACTTGCCATATCTACATCAGCATACCCTTCTAGAAAAATATCAGTTCCTCCAAAATACAAAGCATTTGTTGTTGTCCCTTTTAGATACCTAAGTATCCACTTCACAACTTGCCAATGCTCTTTACCTGGGTTGTCCATGAACCTACTCACAACTCCCACTTCATGTGCAATGTCTGACCTTGTCCAGACCATAGCATACATTAGAGAACCTACCGCTGCATCATATGGAACTTTAGACATATAGGCTATCTCCTCTTGTGTCTTTGGACACATATCCTTCGTTAGTTTAAAATGACCAGCCAAAGGTGTAGAAACTGGTTTTGCATTTTGCATTGCAAACCTTTCTAGTACCTTCTTGATGTAATCTTCTTGAGATATCTTTATTGTCTTCTTCGTCCTGTCCCTTGATATTTTCATACCAAGTATCCTCTTTGCAGCACCTAAATCTTTCATTGAAAAAGATTTGGACAGCTCCTCTTTTAGGTCTTTGATGTCCTACATGTTAGCACTTGCAATCAACATGTCATCAACATACAACATTAGGATGATGAATTTCCCATCTCCCAAATTCTCCGTGTAGACGCAGTGATCCGAGTTGCATCTTGTGAATCCATGATCCAACATCCATTGATCAAACTTCAAGTACCATTGTCTTGATGCTTGCTTTAAACCATACAAGCTCTTCTTTAACCTGCAAACCATTTTCTCCTTACCTTTTAGTTCATACCCCTTTGGTTGAAGCATGTAGATTTCCTCCTCTAAGTCACCGTGAGGGAATGCCGTATTTACATCCATTTTCTCGAGATTTAGATCATGAGCAGCCACAAGGCGTAAGACAAGCCTAATTGAGTTCATTTTTACAACAGGAGAAAATATTTCATTGAAGTCAATACCTTTCTTTTGAGAAAAACCTTTTACCACAAGCCTAGACTTGTACCTTTTCTTCCCACCTTCTTCTTCCTTTAGCTTGTACACCCATTTGTTTTGAAGTGCCCGCTAACCTTTAGGCAGCTCAACCAACTCCCATGTTTGGTTGCGATGTAGTGAGTGCATCTCCACTTGCATGCTCTTCGTCCATTCTTCTTTGGATTCATGTTGCATAGCTTCTTCATATGATTCCGGCTCTCCAGAATCTGAGATCAAGAGATGGTTGAAGGAAGGAACTAACCTTTCTGGAGGTCTACTTGCTCTTGTAGATCTTCGGGGAATAGGTTGAGGCTCCTCATTTGGTTGACGTTGTTGCACATTGTCACCGTTTGCAGTCCTTGAGTCTTCACCGTCCTCAAGCTCCATGTACTCATCACCTGTTTCTTTTGTTTGTTTTCTTTCCAAGTAATCTTTGTACATATTTTGTTCGTTAAAAATTACATCCCTACTCCTTAAGATTTTACCATCTTCAAGATTCCATAGGCAATACCCAAAGTCTCCTTCTCCATGGCCAATGAAGAAACACTTTTTGGACTTTGCATCTAACTTTGATCTTAGGCTTCTATCTATGTGCATGAAAGCCTCACACCCAAACACTTTGAGAAATGCATAATTCACCGGTTTACCTGTCCATGCCTCTTTTGGAACTCCCCCATCCAATGCTTTTAAGGGTGACCGATTGATTAAGTACACAGACGTACTTACAGCTTCCGCCCAAAGCTCAAGCGGTAGGCCTGCATGTAGCCGCATGCTTCGTGCTCGTTCCATGATTGTCTTGTTCATCCTTTCCGAAATCCAATTTTGTTGAGGTGTCCTTGGGGTTGTCCTTTGCCTCTGAATGCCATTGCTAGCACAAAAGCTTTCAAAAGCTTGGCTGCAATATTCGCCTCCATTGTCGGATCTGAGGCATTTAACCTTGGTACCTGTTTAATTCTCCACAAAGGCTTTCCACCTTTGAAATATGGAAAATACATCGGATTTATTCTTCATGACATAAACCCATGTTTTTCTAGTCGCATCATCTATGAATTTTACATAGTACAATGAGCCACCAAGTGATGGTGTACTTGCAGGACCCCAAACATCAGAATGAACCAACTCAAGTTTTTTATTTTTTCTTTCATTTCCTGATTTTTGAAATTTTACCCTCTTTTGTTTACCATAAACACAATCTTCAAAGAACTCTAAGTCCACTTCTTTCAAACCTGGTAGAAGCTTCTTTGTTTGAAGGATTTGCATTCCTTTGGCACTCATATGCCCAAGTCGGTAGTGCCACACCGCACTGTCAACTTCTGTAGTTGTTGCACAAGCTGAAGGTTGCGTGCTAACAGTACACAAGTAAAGTGTACCGACTTTTTCACCCTTGGCAACCACCAAAGATCCCTTTGAGATCTTCCACCGTTTGTTTCCGAATGCAATGTTGTGACCTTCATCGTCCAATTGTCCTGTAGAGATCAAATTTTTGCGAAGAGAAAATACATGCCTAACATCTTTAAGCTTCCATTCATTTCCGTTAGCAGTTTTGACAGAAACTGTACCTTTGCCGACAATCTCACAAGCTTCATCATCTCCCAAGTATACATACCCAAAATTACCTTTGTTGTAGTCTTGGAAATGTTGCTTGTGTGGTGTCGCATGGAATGAAGCCCCGGAATCTACTATCCAAGAATTAGACACATTGTCTAATGAGAGAATTAGAGCATCTTGCTCTACTTTACCTGCCACATTGGCCTCCGATGTTGGCTTGTTGTCTTGAGACTCTGTCTCCTTCTTCTTCTTGGACCAGCAATCCTTCTTGACGTGGCCCTTCTTGCTGCAGTTCCAACATTCAAGAACTGACTTTGTGCGTGACTTGCTCCGCCTTGAGCGATCACGACCCTTTTGGTTTTTGAACCTCTCCTTAAGCCTTCCTCTTGTTTCCACTGATAGTGCAGCACTTGATGATTCTCCTATGCTTCTCCTTCGCATTTCCTCGCTTAGGAGAACACCCACAGAGAGTATATTACTTAGTGTGCAATGGAAAGATAGATAGCCCTAGAGTGATGGGCGTATATATAATTCTCGGGGGGAAAAACCTCCTAAAGAGGGAAAAAATGCCCCAACGGTCCTAGTGTTTTCACACACATCACTACCACATGTATATGGTAACAAATCCCCCCTGGAGTGATGCGGTGAACGAGAGCCGGCACATGAGTAAAGGGAAGTGCCATGCCCTGAGGACATGATCAGTCCACAAAGGGGAGTAAGCCCAAAGCTTTGCGGAAAGCTTCAAGCTTCTCACGAGACAATGCCTTTGTGAAAAGATCTGCAAGGTTGTCTTGTGTTGGCACATAAGCCAAACTGATCTCTCCTGTTGAGAGCCTCTCCCTGACATAGTGGTAATGCACCTCAATGTGCTTTGTGCGAGCATGAAAAATTGGGTTCCTCACAATTGCCAATGTGCTCTAACTGTTAGTGTAGATAGTGTTGGCAGTGTCCTGTCCAACACACAAATCAGCCATAAGGCATCTGAGCCATACACACTCAATCGTAGCTGTGAAGACTGCCCTGTACTCAGCCTCACAACTCAAAGTGGCCACAGTAGGTTGCTTCTTGCTCAACCATGATATACATGAACTTCCAAGCATGAAACAAAAACCACTTATGGACACTCGTGTGTCAAAACAACCAGCCCAATCTGAGTCCGAAAAAGCATGTAAGTCTGGCAGCAATGATCCCCCCTTGGGATAAAACAAGCCAAGATGTAAAGTGCCACTAAGGTAGCGGAAAATTCTCTTGACAGCTTGCCAATGCTTAGATCCTGGGCTATGCATGAATCTGCTGACCTATGAGACTGCAAACTGAATATCTGGCCTCGTGTTGCATACATAAATGAGGCAGCCAACAGCAGTTTGGTAAAGAGTGACATCAGCAGGATCGCTAGCATCATGTAGACTCAACTTAAAACCTGTTTCCATGGGAGTGGCAATAGGTTTGCAATCCTCAAGTCCAAACTTACATAGAAATGTCTCTATGTAACTTTTCTGACACAAGGCAATACCACCATCACACTGCTTAAATTGTATACCCAAGTAATGATGCAACAGCCCCAAATCTTTCATCTTGAAAGTAGCATTCAAATCAGCCTTAAATTCAGCAATATGTCTCTCATTTGGTCCAGTGATCAGCAAATCATCAACATAAAGAACCACAATGAGAAGTACATCACCCTCACGCCTTACATACAATGTGCTTTTTGTTGGACTGTTACGAAAGCCTCGTTTAACCAAATGAGTGTCATCTTTCTCATACCAATCACGAGGAGATTGCTTCAACCCACAAGAAGCCTTCTTACACTTGCACACTTTGTCCTCTTGTCCTTTTATGACAAAACCGCGAGACTGTGTTACATAAACTTCCTCAAATATGTCACCATTCAAGAAAGCAGTAACAATGTCTGATTGATGTACATCCCAACCAAAATGAGCTGCCAGTGCAGATAGAAAATGCACAGTAGTCATACGACAAGTGGTAGAAAAAGTCTCTTCATAATCTATGCCTTTTTGTTGTGCATAACCCTTTGCAACCAGTCGAGCCTTATGGCGATCGATCTCACCATCCGGCTTCGTACCAATGGCCTTTTCGCCAGGAGGCAAATCACATAAAGTCCATGTGTCATTTTTTATAAGTGCATCATATTCTGATTGCATGGTAGCTATCCAATTTTTTGAATTCTGTGCTTCATCAAAAGACAGAGGCTCTTCAACATCATGTAAACTAGACAAAGCCAAAGCATAACAATCTGATGCATAAGATGCATGGCGAGAGCCTGAACGAGTACGACTAGACAAAGGTGCATCCAATTTACTGTCACGCAAAGTGTGCACCAGCCGTTTTGGCATACCTCTAGCCTGCTCATTTTCAGCCCTTTCCTCATCAAGTACATCATGTACATCTGCATCAGTAATAGGCTGATATGTAACATGTTCAAAAACCCCCATAGGCTATACATTTGTCTCATTGGAAATTACATTCTTATTTTCACCATTGAAAAGAGTCAACAAAGTGTCATAAATGTCTTGTGAGCTTACATTACTGTCTCTAGTACATGACAGCAAGGGCTGAACAGAATCTTCCACAAACACTACATCCCATGAAACCAGAATACGTTTTGTTTGCGGATGATACAACTTGTAACCTTTGCTTTCAGCACTATAACCAACAAAAATACATTTGATAGCCTTATCATCCAATTTTCTACGCTGCACTCGTGGCACCAAAGAATATGCCAAACAGCCGAAAACACGCATGTGCTCAATAGAAGGCTTTCTATCATGCCATGCTTCATATGGAGTAATAGACTGCAAAGCTTTCGTAGGACACCTGTTAAATACATAGGTGGCACACATAATGGCCTCAAGCCAAAAAGAATGCGGAAAATCTTTTTGGCCTCAAGCCAAAAAGAATGCGGAAAATCTTGACTTTTGACCATACATCGTGACATTTCGTCAGTGACCTGTTTTTCCGCTCAGCAACACCATTTTGCTGAGGTGTAAAAGGCACTGTACATTGGTGTTTTATCCCATGACTAGCGAGAAATGCATGAAAATCATGAGACATATACTCCCCCCCTCGATCGGAATGGAGGGTGTCCATAGTACATTTCGAGACATTTTCAGCCATAGCCAGAAATTGTTTGAATCACATTGATAGCCGTTTTTTCGGCTCTTTGTAATTGCCACAGTGAGTTACCTCACCCTACCAAAATCACCCAAACACTGTGGCTATCCCTACCATTTCACTGTACATAGGCGTGCGTGAGTCACGGGACTTTTCCCATATCTTCTTAAAAACCCTCAGCTAGCTAGTCACTGGGCTAGGTGAGCCAAAAAAAATAAAAATAATAAAAAAATAAAAGTATATTATGGCCTCTTTGTGTGTAAATATTTCATTGTATATATGGCCTAAATATAGGGATTTTTAATAATTATTTTGGTATTTTATTTAAATATTTCTACTTAGGTGTGTGTTTTATTAAACCTATGTACACCTTCTTTCATCCTCTTACACCATAATTATATTTTTTTTTTTGCCAATATGTACATACTCTAACCTCATATTTTTCCTTTATACAAATCACTCCCACATTTTCACCCTCACCCTCGTGAAAACAAAAAATTGATTTCTACTCATTGGTTACTTTTATTATATTATTTACTTGCATACATTTTCTTCTTTCACCCAAAATAATTCAAGGAGGGACCATATCATATGATTCCAATATCTTTCCATATCCATAACTCCTCCATATTTTTATTATTATTTTTACTCATTATTCTAACACCATGTGCTCATTGAGCTAAAGTCCATGAATAGTCCATACACTAGTCCCACCATGTATATATTTCTTATTTCACCAATAATCCTCCTCCATGCATGGGTCAAGGGCAACTTGAATGCTTTGTATTATAATATGACAAAGGAGGGGCTCACTCTTGGATGCATTGTACAAATTCAACAAAGGAGGGGACCACTAAAAGACTTTTGCAGGCCTAAAAAACAGGTTTTTTGGTGAGAATTTTGGCACCTATCTCCACTCCGAATTTGGAGCGGTGGTCAAAAGAGAAAATGTAGCCCACGCTCTGAATAATCACCCCAAATTTTTTCATGATTTTTGGAGCTACCAACTGTGAGCTATGATTTTTTTAGTGGACCCCAGTTTTCCCATGCTATGCAGCCACACTCTCTCTTCCACTTTATCATTTTCCTCTTTCACACACACTTCTCCACTCATCATCCCCATCTCTCTCACCACTCCTCTCTGCACACTACTCACCTTCTCCTCAACCTTGAAGAATAAGAGAAACCATGGTGAACTCATACCTCCCACACACAATTCCATTCCAAAATTGACCACCTAGTCTCATTTTTCCTCCTCCAAATTACCCATATCTATCAAAAAACCACAAAATTCAGCCTCTTCTCTTAAAAGACAGCATCATGGTGGTTGATTACTCAGCTTCAATTACCTTGTCTCCCAAGGAAGGTCAAGAGTGGAGAAAAAATGTACCGTCAAAGCTAGTGGACCGTCAACAAGCGTCAAAATTGGCCCTACTCAAGACACTTGGAGCATCAACCTTGTAAGAAATCCACCTTTTCTTACCTCTTAAGAGTTTTTCTTCCTTATTTGTATCCTACATGGATACTCCCATTGTAAATATTCAATTCCATTTGTAAATTAATACTAACTCTACTAACACTAACCCACTATGAAAAGTCCTATCACCTCCATTTCTCTCCTCTCTCTTTCCCCACCAACTTCTTGATAATTCCAAGCAAAAGAAATTAGATAAATTGCTGAAAATCTAACCCAACCATGGTTAGAGGAGTAACCCTAGCCTTCAAAATTGCTATAAAAGGAGGGTGTAGCTAGCATAAGGGGGGGGAAGCCATAAGCAAGAGCACTATGCTATAGCTTGAGAAGCCAAGCTCAACCTCTCTAGAAGGAGCTCTTTAGTGGAAGCTCATTGTCTTATGCATGTGCATGTGTTGTAATAGGGGATTAGCAAGGGAAATCTATGCCATTGTAAGAGAGAGAGTGATCATTCAATTGAGAGTAGAAAATCTATCATTTCTCCTACTAGTGTAAGCCCAACATTCGCTGAATCAAGGAGGGTGGATTTGGACTAATCTTGGATATTTTGTCTCCCTTCCAACGTGAAGTAATGGACAACAATGATGCGTAAGTGTCTTGGTTTTTTTTTAAGTTCTTGATAGCTTGTCTCTGGTGTTGTCATCAATCTAGCCATAAATCCCACATACTGTAAGAGGGCGACAGGGTGGAGAGGACTCCCCTGGCCTTAAGACAGTGATTGGGGTGGCTTTTCTAGTGATGTGTTGTGGTGAAATTTACGCAAGCTATGTTGAACAAGTACTAATCTCACTTTGATTTGTCATGACAGATTTGTAAGAAGGTATTAATGCAACAAGCATCCCCTCCCCCTTTCTCTCTCTTTCTTAAATATATAGTTGTGCTTGCTTGATCATCGCCGATACGTTTCAAAGCAGCCCGAGCACTATCTCTCTCTCTCTCTCTATCTCTCTCTCTCTCTATCTCTCTCTCTCGTGTTTTAGTGTGTGAGAGTATTCCATTGGTGTTAGGGTTAGTGTAATTCCTTGCTTGTTTGTGGGTTGCTCTAACGATTCTCCTCTTTTGCGTCCTAGTTCGCTCTTAAACTAGGTGGTGCCCCTTGTGTAGTTGGGATTTGGCGGTGGGTTTGTTGCTTTGGTTTGTGTTGTGTTGTGCCCCAGCCCCATTGAGCAGCACGGGAGCCTTGAAGGGTGTCTAGAGGCCACTCTTCTTGTTGCCCGCCCCGGACCGCCTCAACATAAAAACTTCGGACTTCGCTTTAAGCGGAAATACCCATGCATGCTTGGAGTAATCATCAAGGAAAGTCATGAAGTACAGGTAATTACCCAAGGACAAAGTTTGCATGGGCCCACAAACATCACTATGCACAAGCTGCAACCTGCATGTGGCCCGAACTGAACCATCCTTTGGAAACTTAGAACGCTGCATCGTACCCAAAATACAGCCTTCACAAACATGTTTGACAGGTGCTTCAAGAGGCGGCAAAGAAGCAACCATATCAGATTTCTGCAAATGCAGCAAACTAGCAAAATTCAGACGTGCATGCCAAAGTTTTGCATCTGAAATAGCCCTTGAATCTGCAATAGCATTTGTAAAATTACACTTGTCATACAAAGTGAGATTATACAGCCCACGGCACAAAAGGCCAGATGCAACAATTTCCCCCATGAACTGTACATCTGTCATCCACAAATTTGACCACAAGTCCAAGTCTAGAAAGTGCAGATACATACAAGAGATTCTTCTTGATCACAGGTACATAAAGTGCATCAACAAGTGTGAAGGGACTGCCATTTGCAGCAGTAAGCACAATCTTTCCGGCATTGTTGGCACAAGTGACAGAATTTCCATGAGGGAAAGACTCGAGAGAGGTAAACAATTCACGATGTGAGGTAATGTGCTTTGTAGCACCACTGTCGAAATACCACACATGTGAATCTGCAGAAACTGACAAGCATGCATCATGGACAACAGGATTGTAAGTGCACTCTACGCTAAAAGCCCATTCTACATCAACATCAGCATCACAATCTCCTTTCAAAGAAGACTCAACAATGGCTGCATTTGTAGTGGAACCAGCATTTGCAGTGGAACCACCCTCTTTCTTCTTAGCCTCTTTGGCCTTCAACTTAGGACACAACTTGATCAAGTGATCATTAGCTTTACAATAATGGCAACGCATCTTCTTTTTGACGTTATCACCAGAATTGCCAAACGAACTGCTGCCAGCAGAAGCATTAGGAACAGAATTTTTGCCACTCACAGCAAAACCATAAGAAGTGGCTGCATTGTTGTTACCACCCTTTCTTTGAGAAGCAATAAAAGCCTGTTCAACTGCATGCTACCTAGTCCTGGTTTTTTCTAGAAAGTGACTCTTGCAACAACAATGTACATAATGCATCAAACTTGACAACTTATGGATTTCCTTGGGTCATAAGTCTCCAAGTACTAGCAAAAGTCTGGTAGGAATCTGGTAAGGCATCAAGAATAGTCTGCACAAGGGAACTGTCTGAAATGACTTCACCCACAGAAATAATTTGCTCATTGATATCCTTGACACTAGCAAGGAAAGTGTCCATATCATCTTCCTCATGCATAATCTTCGACTCCAGCTCTTTACGCAGCAAATCAATTTTAGCCTCATTGCGACTTCCATAAAGACCTGCTAGAATATCCCAAGCCTGTTTTGCAGATTTTGCTGAACGGATGTGAGGAACAATGGTGCGCTTCACAGACAACGCAATCAATGCATGAGCCTGTGCATCCTTTATATCCCAACGAGCTTGTTCAGCCGTAGGCAAAACAACTTTAACAGCAGCAAGACCTGCAACATCCTCAACATTGCCTACATCCTCAGAACCAGGACGTACATCAATGCCTTGCACAATTTTCTAGACGCCCTTTGACACAAGAACATGTTGCATCATATAAGCCCACATAGGGTAGTTGTCCCCATCCAACCTGTCCTCAACAGCAAACATCTTGAACACATCTTTGTTGTTGTTGTCAGCCATGGTAAATGTTGCACCTGATGTGAAAACTCCCCGAAAATAGGAGAAACAGAGTGGGAACAACACGTGCTATATAGCACAAATCGTAGAAGACTATATATAAGGCACATCTTATGCAGAAAACGGCACTGAGACAGAAATTCTGCACAAAATGATGAAATAGCCTGTGCAATACTGCCTATAGTGGAAACGGAGGCCAAAATGAGCTCGAATCAAAAATCTGAGCAGACCAAGCTCTACGATCAATCCCACAGTATTTGTCGACCTGGGAACGCATGCCAAAGCTCACTGAAATTGGAGAAAGTAAGCAGGCGTGTACTGGAGCAGCTGGCGACTAAGCCCGGGAGGACACAACCTCCTCTGATACGAATTGTTGGAATCAGGGTTGCAGAGAAACGCACACAGCTTGGAGAAGACGAAGGAAGGTCAAGGCACACAAAAGAGAGTATATTACTTAGTGTGCAATGGAAAGATAGATAGCCCTAGAGTGATGGGCGTATATACAATGCTCGTGGAAAAAAGCATCCTAAAGAGGGAAAAAATGCCCCGGCGGTCCTAGTGTGTTCACACACATCACTACCACATGTATGTGGTAACAAGAGGCAATCATAAGAAGTAAGAGAGAGGCATAGTGAGAGAGAATGAATCATTGATTAGTGTTAATCAAGTCTCATGAGCAAGGAGAAGCTCAAGGACTCCATAGTCACACACCTCAAGAGATCTCACCAAAGAGTGCTCTCAACAAATCAACTTAAAAAACCTAATTTCTGTTACGCACTGCCTTATATACCTAGGGTAAAAATATGCAATGTCCGGCCGCCCAAGGCCTTTAGGGCTCACCACTTACTGAATCTCCAACCAAGGCACAATAAGTGACATATTCTTTACCACTTGGAACTCCCATTGAGCCCGTAACACATTAAAATATTACAATGGCTTGAAATAATTCAGGAATTTACAATACGTGACCATTTTGGAAAAACGTGAAAAATGTGTAATTCCAATCTTTACTGCTTCTTTGTATTCATCCTCAATGTGCATCTGTACGTCTTCAAACTTTAGTAGCTTCCGTTAATTGACATTGACCCTATTAACATTCCTCCCTTCCAATTTTAGTGCCTGTCCTCAGGCACTGTTGAAAGGTGTCCATGGAGGCTGTGGAAGGTTTTTGATTGATTGTTGATGGGCTGATTGTCTTCATTTGTCGTTGAATTTGTTGATGAGGTTCAATTTGTTGGAGCATCTTCATTGGTCGAGATATGTCTGTTGTGAAAGATGATGTTGCATTTGTCCGATGTAATAGCATAATGATGAGTCTTATGTTTATTTATGAAAAGTATGTACAAGGGAAGTAGAATGATGAGGTTCTAAATTACGATCTAATACCTGGATGACCAAAGGGAAAAAACCCAGTGAAAAAAAAGTGCCTTTGAAATACGCGCATTATTGGAGTACTTATTAGCATGGAAAATATTAATAAAGTACTCAAGGGATTATTTCCAGATAGATATGGAATTAAAAAGGCAGCAAATATGAAAGGGTAGCATGATGGAACATTGGTTTGCCTGTTGTAGTCCACTCAAGGTGCATAGGTGGAAGAAAAAAAGAGTGTCTAATGCATATGCCCAATGATGGGACATCCTATTTATGCATACATAGAAATGCATAAATAGAAATGCATGGGAAACAATATTCTATGCAAGAAAGATTTTGAGGGGTTATTCAGAAAGATGGTGTAGCTATAAAAGCACATGACATGGCTCTGCAAGATGGCACCCCTTCAAGAATGGTTTTCGTTGACGAGGATATGTGCTCTCATCTTATTGTGAACTGTGCGTGAGTGTTGGACTCTACGACACTCCACCAATTGTAAGTTAATAGACTTCGACTCTTATGCTCATCTCATCCGGCATGAGCAACACGACTTTAGATATGCTCAACTCTTCCAGCTTGAGCATAAGCCTAATAACTACGACTCTTAGCACAAAGTTTAATATTACTTGAAGATTTGGCTCTAGTGCTTTGCTCATTTTATGGCTCAACAGTCCGACTCTGACTATGCCAAAGAGTGTTTTTTGCACCCTGTCAACTTGACTTTTATATTCTTGTGCTTACTACAAACATTTCTTCACGTAGTAAGCTTGAATACTTAAAAAGAGGATTACTGAAGGACCAAGTTGGCATTGAAGGTTTCTTTTTCCATACCTGTTTTATCTTCTTCAAATCTTCATTCTCATCGGTTGGGTTGTCCTTCTCTGACTGTGAAAACTTTATTATCTATTTGATTCTCCAAGTAGGCCTGTTGATAGGAGTCTTTGATGTTGTTGTAGGCCTCTGCTGGCTATCGGCATTTGGCTTTTGACTAGGAGCATTGGAAGACTAAGGAATCCAAATCTCTTGATGACCTTTGTAACTCCTTTGTTGACTTTGTTGAGCTCTAGGTCTTGTTGAGCTCTTGAGATCTTCATGCAAGTCTGGTGTAGTTGTAGTTGTCTTGTGATTGACCGATAGCCAAATCTTTGTATAAACTTTGTAGAATCCTTGCCCAAGAAGAACATTCCTTGAGATCCATCCTTTTTTTGTATATTCTTGAGAGTTGTGGTTTACTTTAGCATCTTTTGATGTTGTTCTGTTGTATACTTGCTTCTTAGGTATCCTAGGATATTGTCAAGGTTGATACGTTGTGGGACTTCTTTCTTAGGAGGGTCTTGAAGTTACTTCATATGCTCTAACCTGCGGTTTTGGTACCCATATCTGTCTATTACCTCCATAGTACTCATGTTCCTTTAAGCTCCATTGTGATGCTATCCATCCCATGTGTTTGTATTTCTGTGTTGATTTCCTGTCCTTAATCCAAACCGGATCATTGACTTTGACTAAATTGCTCGGAACAAACACTTGCTTGACTTTCCTTTGCTTTTTTGAGTACTTTCGTTGAAATACCCTTGCTTTTCTAGGTGTTTCCTTTAAGGTTTTAGTTGAGTCAGCAATTGACTTGAAGTTTTCAAAGCCTGACTTGCTTGAAGAAGTTGATCCATGAGGGTTCTTTGATGTAGAGGCATATAATGCCACATCTTCTTTGCTAACTGGTGGAAGGTCCACTTTAGCCTTACCTTTGCCTGCAAGATTTGTCTTTGATTCTTGTGACTTTTGCAACTGTGAATCTGACATTTTTGGTTGTATTGAAGATCTTTGTCCCGCTTTTTCCATGGTCTCATATTGATTTAATTGTGTCTCTATGAAAGGTGGATTGAGGCTTTGTTTTTAAATCTGACTTACACCAGCTGATTCAGCTGGCAATGAGTGATTGATCTTTGGACTTCCTATTGATTCTTGGTTGTATGCAGCCTTGTTCTTCTTAAATTCTGGCTTTGGTGGCATTCTTTTCTCAATATCTATCGTGGTTGGTATTTGTTCTATTTGATCTGCACTTGCTATTGCTTGATTTGCTTTAAGCTCTTCTGAAGATCTGATTGATGGAGATAAATCATCTTCAATAATCTTTGATTTGGCATCAGTCTCCATTTTAACTGTGGTTGAGGACTTTGTGCTGTCGTCCGGGGATGACCAGTCTTGGTCTTCATTCTTTGTTGTCTGTGATGACTCCGTCATGTTTGAATTCTGTATCTCTGACATCTTCTGGGCCATTGGCATTCCCATTATGATGTCGTCTGGAATATCCTTTTCTATGATCACATAAAATTGATCTATGATGATCTGTGAACTTACTTCAATGGTGGTGGAGATGATTTCCCAGCATTCTGCTCATTTGTTTCCTGATATGCTCACAAATCCAAGAGCATCTTCCAGCTATGGTTGGCCACATCTTTTCCAAGTGCGAAAATACATAAGGTTCTTGTCTAACTGGAAATCTAGTTTAAATTCACTTGACAACTTTTCTTCGTTTTCACCAATAATGTTGCACTTGATCTTCTCAAGAGTTGTGTCTGAATTGACTGCTTTTGGTGTGGTAGTGTCCTTTGGTTGAGCTTTATCTGCATTTTCTTTGCTTTGATCACTTGCGTCAATCGATGTTGGATCCATTGGCTATGATACTGCACTTTTTGTCTGGAATTGATGAGCATTGTCCACCTGTATCTAAGTAACTCTTGATCTTAGAAGATCCACCGTACTTTCTGGCATAATCTGTCTCTTCGGAGGAGATTTTGGTGGTGACCTTTGTGTAGCTTTCTAGACTTTTGCTTTCATTGATTCTGACTTTTTTATCACCTATTCTTGCAGCTTGAGGCTCTGCATCATCTTTTATAATCCTGGACTTCAATCTTAGCATCGATAGGGGTTTGTACAAGGTCATGATCTTATTGATATTCATTACCATGTGAATCTTGATATGCATATGTGAGCTTGATCACATGTAGCTGTTTGAGTACTATTGGATTTGTTGGCTTTTGGATTTAACTTGTGGAGATCAACTGAAACTTTTGTCCTTGATGATCTTCATATAAGAATTTGTCTACAGATTCTGATGGAATCTGGGTCAATGGGAAACTTCCAACAACCATATGATCTTTCAATGGTTTTTGCTTTGAAGGAGTTTGTTGGCTAGAAGACCTAGGGCTTCTAATTGTGTAGCATTTCCTGGTATTAGAGCTGAGCTTGATGGATTTACAACTCCCCCCTTCCTAGGGTGATCACTATAGGCTTCTTCATTGTAAGAGTTCAAAATTGTTTGGATCTGATTTATTCTCACCTTCTAGGACTGTGAAGGTACACTTTGGGTAGCACTGTTGATGTTTGGCATCTACAAACCTTCTGTATAGTTTCCTATGTATCTTCGTGAAACATGACAAATTATCCCCAAGTTAAGCTGTAGATGGCATCATCTTTTCCCTAATATTGTCTATCCCAAGGGTCTCCTATGATATGAGCTTCTATGGTTTCAGGACCCAAGGCATCATAGATGCTAGACTCTCGTCTATATCTACGACTGTTTTGATCAAAGTATATCCTCATTTGGTCACAACATCGAAGCTTGATTTTCGATGGAGGAGAGTTTGGCTTTGAACAGATTTCTAGGTTCATCGGGTAATATCCTTCAACTCTAGAGAGAATGGGCTATAGTAGATTTTTTCCTCTGGAATGAACCATCCTTTTTTATCTATCACTGGACGCACTTCTATGAGTTGGTATGTAGGTCGTTCAAACACTGGTTGATCCTTTTTGTACAGTTTCCCTTTTTGGTCTACATAGTGTGCATATGAGTTATGTGTACCATACAAAGCTAACATCATTCTGTTTGATGTGTCTCTTAAACTCATGAGTGATTGCACACTTGTGGAATTGGATGCAGAATCATTTGCCAACCTAGCAGTCTTTTCAACCTTCGGTGATATCTCGATCCCTTTACTAAATTCATGCAAGAATTTGTTGTTCAAAGAATCAATTTTAAGCTTTTCAGGTGCATGTGCATCTTTATGCTCATTTTGAACTTGCAGTGTGGTTACTTGTGCTTCTAATGGTAATGCAAAATCATTTGATTGCATTAAAACTGACGAGTTAGATGCACTTACATCGAGATTGGCATTTCCAATTTTCTTTGTACCTTGCTTGGCAATTGATGTATCCCTGTTGTCAGAATTTCTTGGATAATCTTCAGCAAAATGCCCACCTTTTCTTACACAATCTAAGAAATACGCCATGATTGGTGGTATTTCATTTGGTTCTGTCATGTCAAGCTCTAATTGAGGAGCTTCTGTTTCTGTGCTTGCCAAGTTGTTGGCATTTTCTTTTAGAACACTCCATCTTGACCTTTGGCCGTCTTTGGCTTGGTTCTCCAATTAGACTGGCTTCTATTGGTTGATCTGTTGGATCTTCCGATTCTGGCTCTCGATTATAGATCTGACCACTGTAATCCATGTATAATGACCCTGATTACATATGCACCAAATAGATTCTTTGCGGACTTGTGCAGATTTCTAGATAAACACTTGGATTGACTTTTTGAACCTCTATCTGCACTTCATCTTTAAGCTTGCAATATCTGGCTCCACTGAAGTCTGTGAACTATTAGGAGAAAGCTGGACTCACTTTTGGGCCTTTCAGTTCTAGAGAGAGAGTGGTGCTCGACCAATGAGGAAGAGGCTAACGCTACGTTGAAAATCGACATTTTGGAGTCAAGCTCTTTTAAAAAAAAGGGAGGAAATTTTATTTTGGTTCATCAAATTGCACAATTTCACGCTTTCAAGGCATAAATGCCGTAAGTCGTACTAACTATGTACCGAGGAATTTCAGAACTTTCATTGAAGACTCTATCTAGTACTTTGTTCCCGCCCAAATATGACTTTGAGTAGCTCTACTTCCCTCTCAAAACTTCTTCCCTTTTTTATATTTGCGCTAACCTTTCTGTGTATTCATTCTACTGCACACCATGTCTACTTCTCGAAGGCCTAGCACTACCATTGACTCTGTTAGCATTTTTAACAGTTATACTACAAAGGATCAAGCATGGATTCCATCTCGTATAACTATCGGAAGTTGGGTTCTACTGCAAACTAGGAGGAGGAAGAGGAGGCAACGCAATGATTTCATGGAGGCTCTCAAGGGTCAAGTTAAAGATTTTAAAGTGTGTGCACAAAGCAAGCCGGTGAAAGAGGTCCTCATACAACATGCTTTCCAGCATGCAGACTTAAGGTTGCAAACATCTCCTCCAAGTTTTCCAAGGCATCGACCCAACTGTAAGTTATTTCAGCATCTCGCTTAGTGCATGATTATATTCGAATATTAAGTGGTGGATATCATCTTTGGTATGTTTCAGATATTTATCCATAGAATAGGACAGATCGGCAACCAGTTGAGAGTATAGTTGGGATTTTTTATGCTTTCCATGCATTTATTGGTGAGCAAATGTACCGAGGAAGACAACACAAGGAACTTGCAGATAATGGAATTTTCTTTTATGATATGTCATATGTGGAACCGAGAACTTCCATTGGTTGGGGTCGTGTAGCTCCTTTGTCACTTCCATCCTTTGACAGCAAGGATTGGTCCCTGCCTACTTCGCAAACTAGTGAAAGCTTCAGGAATAAGTTGTTTCAGGATATACAAAAGTCCCTCAAGTATTCAATTGCCACAAAAATAGTTCGGCTCGCACTATTTATGCCTCTTGAAGTGTTTGCATATTTTTTCTTCGATGAGCAAATAAGAACTACCGCAAAAATGTTCATTTGCAAGTCTGAGAGCTATTTGAACTTTTTAGATGATAACTGGGATAGGAAACAATCACAGAACAAAATCTGTATTTTGCAAAAGAAGTCCATAATTTGCAAGTTCATTATAAGCTCTCAAAATTTCTTAGTATCGTTTTACTATATTAGATATCATCTTCTTAGTGGGCAGCTTATTCCACTCGACCAAGATATAGACATTAGCCTCGAGAACAAACCTTTATCAATGGAGCTCTACTTTAGAGACAGCCTACTTACTGTGATGGAGACAATGTCAAGCACAACTCTGGCACAGCTCAGGATAGATCTTACATGTGAAGAACTTCCACTTTTGCCAGAATTGTAGGCATTCAGTCTCAACAATAGAAAGGTGCTTACTAAATCGATAAATTTTGATTGTCTTTAATACACTATGACTGAATCTAACTTTTTTTTATTTTTAGATTCCAAGGCGCAAGGAGAAAACAACATTGTGCAAGGAGTCCATAACAAATACACTTCACTTAATTGCTTCCACCACAAGCTAGGTCACATACATTGTGCACGCAAAGAGCTTTGATGCCATGCAAACCATGATGTACTCTTCAAAATGACTAATGCAGAGATATTTTTTGGCGGTCAAACGATGTTTCAAAACTTTACATATTGTGTTGTTTCTGTCAAGAGTAATTTGCTCCCTTTCCCAGCTACTGTCCTCTCCCCCGGTTTGTGCCACTCGTCCCTTGCCCTCTGCTCCGGTTGCTGCTACCTCTACCTCTGGGGACGCTGGTCTCGGCCATCCTTTCGGGTCGCTCGAAATCATGGGCCTCTTCCATGGCTTCCCATGCTTCTTGCACCTATGAAGCTTCCCACTGTTCTTGCTCTTGCCGTCGACGTGCAGCCCATTCCTCTACTTCTGCGGCATCCGCATAATATTGGTGTATTGCCTCTTGCATATTTCAAACTTCTTCTTGAGTCTGATTGTGGCGTTGCGTCATTTCATTAATGAGAGCCTCTTCCAACTTGTGAGCTCTCGCCGCTTCCTCTCTTGTGCGTCTGTTTACCGAGATTATAATATGCTGGATGGCCATTACAGAAAAATGTCGCACATCGTTGTTGGTATAGTTATGTAATCGAAGTTCCTATAGAAGCGTGATACAGACATTTTTTGCTTCATACATACGTTGTAGCAAACAATAAAACAGCAGATTACTTACGTTCGATATATCCATAATTTGACTGATGAGCAATACGGCATTCAAACAGGTTCGCTAGCCACAGCTATAGTCATCAGTCTGTGTGGGCATGGTTACCCGTTAGTGCTTGACTACATTTCCTAGATCATGTTCTAACAAAAGATGCTCTACACAACATACAAGTTTTTTCGTGGCACTACATACATAACCACTTGAGTCAACAACACATTCCAAAGAGACACTACATTGCTTTCCAAATGTACCCAAATGGACCTTACGTTTTTACACGACTGTGAAATGCCCTGCTTTGTCCGGATTTTGCGTAGTAAACAATCTTAGCTTCCATGTCAAATAACATCAGACTCCAATGATCACTACAAAGACACCATCAAAGATTAGGAGAGATTCGCAATGCAAGATGTTTTTTACAAAGCAAGAAAATACTCACAATTGATTGTACGCAGTGACCAAAAAGCGCACTAGATCAAAGTTGACTCTGCTAAACCAGTTCATCAGACTCAAAAAGGAAACTGAGTTGTTCTGCAGATAAGGCGATATCAGCGGATCTATTACGTATACTTTCTCTTGAACCTCAGGGGGCAGAAGTGAGACAGCGTGGCTAACATGAACAAATGGCAAAGATTAGACTTGAACACCAAGTGAGTCAATACCGAGCAAGTGGGGCAGCTATCAAATTCCATATGCCACTTATTCGCTTGGTATTGACCATTGTCTTGGCTGAAATGAAGAAGAACTTGACGACTACCGCAAAGACATGGGTCAATACCGAGCGAGTCAACGGCGGATTCCAATTCCATAAGCAACTGACTCGCTTGGTATTGACCCATGTCTTTAAGGTAGTGAACCATTATAAAGAAAAACTTGGCAACTGCCACAGAGACATGGGTCAATACCGAGCGAGTAGTACCAAAATTCAATTTCATTAGCCACTGTCTCGCTTGGTATTGACCCATGTCTCGGTAGAGACCCATTTAATGAGCAT
Source organism: Adiantum capillus-veneris (assembly GCF_014529385.1). Lineage (NCBI taxonomy): Eukaryota > Viridiplantae > Streptophyta > Polypodiopsida > Polypodiales > Pteridaceae > Adiantum > Adiantum capillus-veneris. Next base: position 123,762,293 of record NC_140951.1, on the reverse strand, counting down.
AAGAATTAACGAGCATGAGAATTACCACAAAGCAACATTGACGACCTCATTTGTTGCGAGCGAGTCGGTGAAATTGCGCATGCACATGAAGTCTACATTATCGAGGTTGGTAATGCAGGCCTCCTCTGACCTTGCAGGTAGTTGTATGTGCGCATGCAGAGGCGCTGAGCTCAACAAAATTCTCAACTCCTCTTCATTCTCCTCGTTGATTTGCTCTAAAATAATTGACTCATCCAATACGTTGGATGGCCCTTCTGATGCAGAGCCTTGCCCTTCCCTTTCTTGAGCTGGCTCCCTAGCTGCCTTGGGCGCCTCCCTAACAGCCTCAGGCTCCGGATCATTTTCCTTCAACTGCCTCAGGCTCCACCCTGACCTGCTCTTGTCCCTCATCATCCACGATGGGCTGCAAATCCTCCATGACTTGCTCATTTTGGTGTCTAGCTGGCTCCTCGATAACTGTCTCTGTTTCTTCCATGACTGCCTCGAGGTCCACTCTGGCTTGCTCTTGTCCCTCTGTGGCTATCTTAGCCTGCCCATCTGTGTCGTTTCTCCCGACCCATGATCAGGTCCTTCTGCTGTTTGTTTCAACCGTAGACGGCTCTATCTCTCATGCACGAGGATGCAGAGGCGGGATGTTGAGAATATCCATGGTTCTACTATCCCGGATAGGGACTGGCTGAAGCAGCCCATCGTAGCGGAAACGAAGCCTACGAAGAGTATCAAAATCCCGCGGCATGATAGTGACCCAATGTGCTTGGGCAGCCAGGATATATCCATCGCTAAAGAATTCCACGAGGTAGTCTTCAGCAATTTCTTGAAGGAAGAGGAGTGCACTGCTGGCCCATCGCATGCCGACTCTCCACTACTCAAAAATCTCCCGCACTACTCACTGGAAAGGGAGACGTGGAATAGTAGGTTGAACGTGTCATTCTATCCTGCGCAGCTCCTGTAGTACACCTCTGTGCGCCTCATATTGGCGTCTTCTCGCTTGAGCATTCAAAGATTCACCTGTTTCCCTCCTAGCGCAGGCCTTTACATGAGGCATCTCTACAAATACAATAACACAAAAAGACAATTCATTTGTCAGCACAAGGGACTTCAGATTTAAGGAAAGGTCAATACCAAGCAAAAAGATGGATAGGAAAGAGTTTCCTTGTCTTATTCGTTTGGTAGTGACCTCAGAAAATAGTAAAGGTAGACATGACTTATATTTTCTGAGGTCACTACCGAGCGAATAGGTGCATAAGAAAGAGTTTGCCTTGCCTTATTCGCTCGGTAGTGACTTCAAAAATAGTAATAGCAGATATCACTACCAAGCGAACAGGTTTGCAACCCCTGCAAAAAAATACCTTATTCGTTGGGTGGTGACCTCAGAAAAGTGTACAAGCAAGCGAGCAGGTTTGCATCCACTGATACAAAATAGCAATGTGAAGGAGATCTTAAATCGATGCGGTTCTGACTGTCATGTCGTTCCCTCCGATCACCTCCACTAATATCGGGGGGATGATACCATTGATTCTCTCTCCCACGTCCACCTCTCATGAAACCTCATGGCAGTACCACCCCTCACAGACCACTCACTCATAAGCCAGAGCCTAGGCTCTGCTTTTTAGGCATGTCTGCAAGTCTATTTAAGAAGCAGTTGTTTCAGAATCTCCCTCAGGGTTTCACAGAACAACTAAAAGAAGCTTAGGATAGTGGCGATGACTTTCAAAGGTATACTCCTGCAGCGCCAACAACACCGCATCTGGGCCCTCCTCATGAGGTCCCCCCTTGGCCCTCCCCCGATGTTACGTTTAATGTTCTCGACCGACACAGCTCGGGAGTGGTTGCTATCAACACGGGAGTCAATTCTCGAGGTAAGTTGCTGGTAATTCTTTGCTTTCTGCTCCCAATTTCCAAGCTCCTAGTTTGAAGAGCTTACTTGCTAAATGCTCTGTGCACGATTCTAGCCTGAAGCTGCAACAAATGCTGATCGTCAAGCAGAGGGTCTCAATCCTTAAAAACTCTCTGGAAGCAAGAAGGCCTCAAGACATGCAGTGATTGCTCACCGAGAATGGCTCTATGGAGGCAATCATTAATTGGCTTCAGGAAATGAAGGATGAACTGCTTGAGCTAGCCAGTAAATATGAGGAAGCCATTAACTTTGAGAACATGCTTTGCGAAGAGATAGCCTGGCTGTGAACCCTAAACTCTAAACCCCCCGGAAATTAATAGGCCACTCTTTGTAAAGTCTGAAGTGTTTTCTAACTCAAACCCGGTGTTTAGTTGTAATTTTCTTTCTTTCTTATAAAATCAAAAGGAATATTTGGCAAAAGAAAACCCTAAATCCGCAACAAGCAAGGGTTACCTTCCCCTTATTTGCTTAGTATTGACCTTTGTACTAGCAGACATCACTTAACTTTTCTTTTGGTTAGTACCAAGCGAATAGGGCCCTTTGGACTAGGTGACCTTACCTTATTCGCTTGGTACTGACCAACTACACAAAATACAAGCGCACTGGACCGAGATCAAAACGCGTATTTGGCAAAAGAAAGCCCTAAATCCGCAACAAGCAGGGGTTTCCTTCCCCTTATTTGCTTAGTATTGACCTCTGTACTAGAAGACATCACTAAAATTTTCTTTTGGTCAATACCAAGCGAATAGGACCCTTCGGACTTGGTGACCTTACCTTATTCGCTTGGTACTGACCAACTACACAAAATTAAAGCGCACGGGACCGAAATCGAAAGGCGTATTTGGCAAAAGAAAACCCTAAATCCGCAACAAGCAGGGGTTATCTTCCCCTTATTTGCTTAGTATTGACCTCTGTACTAGCAGACATCACTTAACTTTTCTTTTGGTCAATACCAACCGAATAGGGCCCTTCGAACTAAGTGACCTTACCTTATTCGCTTGGTACTGACCAACTACACAAAATACAACTGCACAAAAGGGTAGTAAGTAGCATACCTCTTCACTGTGTGTAGAGTTCCGCGTCGTTGAAGCACTGCAGAACAAGAGTAAGAGAAGGAGGATGCGCGAGAGTAAGAGGTGATGGAGTTTGCTTACCGCGTCGCGTCGATGGGGGTAGAGTTAATTAGAATGATGCGCAGTAGAGGACGTGAAAAGAGGCAGAATAGTTGAAACTTGAGATGTTTGGCGGGGGTAATGCCTCAACTTAGAATGCTTACCTCGGGGAGGGTGACAACTTCACTTATGCGCAAGATTGCGGTTGGTAGATCGTATTGCATGGGAATCTGAGACCATTTAATACTGGTTGTCCTTGAGAGCGCAGCCCACGTGCCTTTTTGAGTGACCGTTAAGGGTCAGACAAACGCCAATCGCCCTTGCAGTCACCATCTCCATCTCCATCTCGCACCTTCTCCCTGGCCAGCTCTCGTGCCTTTGACTTTTCTGCGCCCTTCCCCTTGGCCAGCTCTCGTGATCCTGCGTTTAGAGTCAGAAGCCGATCGCCCTTGCATTCGCCATCACCTTTGCCTTTTCTACGCCCTTCCCCTTGGCCAGCTCTCGTGATCTTGCGTTTAGAGTCAGACGTCGATCGCCCTTGCATTCGCCATCGCCTTTGCATTTTTTGTGCTCTTCCCCTTGCCCACCTCTCGTGATCCTGCATTGAGTGACCTCCACTGGGTCGAGTCCTTTGTTGCCGCGTCGCCATCGCCATCGCCCCCCTACTGGTTCTTGCTGTCGGTGGCCTGCGACATCACCATCCAACTCGGCACCATTGGATATTGCAGAGACAGGTTCTTTCTCCCTGCCTTTTTTTTCCTGTGTGTTGTTAACTGTGTGTGCACCGAAGCCACTGCGTTAGGGTAAAAACGCATGCATGGTTGTAATAATTACTCATTATGTGACCGTATCGCATACATGGTTGGAATAATTACTCCTTATGTGACCATGCTTGAGTTTGGGCATAGTGAGTAAGTAGGCCTATAAATCTATCATTGATAACATAATATGCTCTGTTCTTATCCACCTGTTCCGAATGCCATAAGATAGAACCAAGCGAATAGGGCCCTTCGAAGATTCTTGGGGACCCTATTCGCTTGGTTTTGTCTTGTGGCATTCGGAACAGGTGGATAAGAACAAAGCATATTATGTTATCAGTGATAGATTTATAGGCCTACTTACTCACTATGCCTCAACTAACGTCACCACTTATGACATTAGCGCACGGGACATAACCCGTCGATATGACATTAGCGCACGGGACATAACCAAGCGAATAGAGTTGTTCGGAAATTCCTGGGGGCCCTACTCGCTTGGTTCTGACTCAACTAACGTCAACTCTTATGACTTTAGCACACGGGACAGAACCAAGTGAAGAGGGTCCTTCGGAAATTCTTGGGGACCCTACTCGCTTGGTTCTGACTCAACTAACGTCACCTCTTATGACATGAGCGCACGGGGCCAAACCAAGTAAAATAGGACATTGAGGGGTACTCGAGTCCCAACATTTGCTTTGTTATGACACCAAATAGTTTTGGCTTGATTTTTCTTTCAGTCATGGGGATCATAGTCCTGAAGACAGACGTGAGCGAGGATACATGTGAAGAAAAACTATTTACATTCTTCTATAACGCCCGTGCTCATCACTGTGCACCAGAACTATCAGGAATGTTCAATGCAGAGTTTTCTATACAGAGGATTATAGATTTCTCCTTTCAGTACCTACAAAACCATTTGCAATAGTATGAGGTAGTCACTTGTGACAATTCCATGACAGTTGATGGCATGAGATATGTGCACCCTGCCGACCTTGACCCTGACAAGAGTGCTTCAAGGAGACTGAATCGTTGTCTTGAAAAGTGTCCCTCCAATGCACTACTTGTACAAGACAGGTTTATGAAGCACTTAAAAAAATTTTGTTTATTGGAATTCTACCATGGGTTTGTCTGTTACTTAAACTTGCAGACGGATGGCGAGTCAGAGACTTCGCAATCAACAACTTTCGGTAGTTGTCCATTGGCGTCGGAGGAAGAGGTAGAGAATGTGGAGGTGCAATTCAATCCAGAAGAAGAGCGGGGAAGAGGTACTAAAGGAAACATTTGATGCGGGCTTAACTCTTGTTTCTCTTGCGGATGCAGCAATAGGGTGCAGGCAAGAAAGCCCAAGTATGGAAGCGACTTTGCCTCTCAATTGTGCCCCCAGCTTTGCTATGGCGGGCGACACCCACTATATTCTGCTCACAGATATCATGCATGAGCTCAATATATGGGAGGCCTACTGCCTAGCGGCAATTGAAAATTTTTGTGAGGCAGACATGGGGTTTGTGGACGATGATGGAGTGGACCAATATCTTATTGCTGACATAGTTGTCCGCGACTCACAGTTCACTTCAGGGTCGCAACTGATTAAAGATACGTTCAATGAGGCAAAGTACGGAGAGGCCAATTTGCCAACAGATGAGCAGTTTGAATTGACAACAAAACAACTCGGCTTGGAAAACATGGGTAGACACGTGGCACCCGAAGATCATGTATAGTCAGTCTATTCACTTGTGGGGGAGGTCGATGCTGGAAATGGACGAGAATCAGATGGTAATTTTTGTCGATCATTCAGATGGTATTAGAGATGGCCGAGTGATAAAATATCATGAACATTTTTTTTTGCTGCCAGGTGCTAGTGTATGACGATAGTTTCCTTAGAAGAGCGGGAGGCTCACGCCAAGGGCTTGTCACTGGAGTCCAAGGCAAGGATGCGGCGTTGTCTCACTACATCGGGCATTTCAACCACAACAAGGTTTGTAGAAACAATTCAAGTACTTGACAATTGTACTCATCTCACTTACGGCCCATAAATTCATTGCAATTATTATGTAGATCATAATATACCACAAGGAATATTTCGATGACAATGCAAAGTTCCCTCTGTTTGTAATGAAAGCTATTACAAGATTGTGTGGTGGGCACCCCCTCCCACTAAACGCAGAAAGCGTAATTCTGATTGAAAAACAGTTTTCTCTACGTGTATTTGGCATTGGGTATGGGTGCCAGGCACTATAAGCCCCCTATTTCATGTTCTACACACCTCAAGCTCTGGCTGCAGGGGTTGAAGACCCGGAAAGCTTAGATCCATACAATAAGTGGCTGTTTTTGAAAGAAAGAAGACGCATGATGCCTGTAGGGATGCTACCATCAACAGAGGAACGAGCTCGTCTACAGATCTTGCACATCGAAGAGGTACAAAGTGAGGAGGAAGGAGATGCATTGAAGAGGATAAAAACGATGGGCTCAGGTCCATCTTCTCCCGCTCCTGACTCGTGACCGGCGCCACCTTGCATGGCGCTCCGCCGCATTTGAAGCTTCCCAAGCCATCTGTTTCTTCTCTTTGCGGATGTGTTGTAAAGACGGTGTAATTTCTGAACTCTTAAGAAGTTCCTTCTGCCTTGCTCTATGAATTAGTCGTCTATAAGTCCAGTGGTGTAACTCTAATAGGCTATTGGCCTTTTCTTTTCCTCCCCCATGTCGATTGTGCTTAAAATAACTTGTTCTTGCCATGTAGTGGGTTTTTTCCATGCCTTGTGTGGACCATATTGATAGTGAGCCGTATGTCTTGGCAAAATATGGACCATGATTGAACAGTATGTTCTGCATTGAAATAAAACAAAATGGTTAGTTGAGTACAATTTAAAATTTTGTTTTGTATACGTAGAATGCCAACCTACCATGTAATGTGTGATATGTTGCCCACCCCACCCTGTAAGGTAAGCCTTTTTCCAATCCAGCAAGGCTGCTTGAAATGACGTGAGCTTACTTTGGTCCCAAGAATGTTGCTCAAGGTAGTGGAAAATTTTATCTAGTGATTTCCACACGTTCGCCTTGTGATTCTGGATTGCCCCACCACCAGCATTGTCTTTAACCACTTTATGTAACTGTTTCCATTTGTTGAACAGGATTCTCCTTTCTTCTATATCTGAATCTTTGAGGCTAAACCCAAGAAACCTTCTTGCCTTCACTCCGCCTATTGATGCTTTCCTCGGTACCGTGTACCGACTTTGAGACATCTTAGGGTCCTCTTCAATTTTGACATTGCCTCCATGCAAACCAATGTCTGAGAGCACTCCCTCTAATGCTTTGATCACTCTTTTCGACTCACTCTCTGGCTTTAATGTCCATGCAAAACATATGTACAAATGAACCACCTTTTCAATTATTCGACAGAGTGCATGAAGTGTACAGACGTGAACTCTACTCAGAGGAATATCAAGCACTGGTTTAAAAGTTTTATCTTGAAGATGTCTATTGGGAGCTCTAATCCATTCCACACTCTCAAGTGATTGTGCATCAGCCATGCAATATAAGCATGGATTTGCCACAGTTGCTCCGTGTGTTATGTTGTACATACACTTAAGAGTCTTTAAGTCACCTGCCATGTGCCATTCCACTGTGTAGTCGCCAAATCCTTCCACTGAAAGAACGGCTCCGTTTCTTTGTTCATCATTGATGATAGAAGGAATTTGGGTTTGACTAAAAACCCAATCGAGGATTTCAAAATTTTCCTTATCAACCTGCAGTGAAAAATGAAAACACAAAATCAACAACCAAATAATCAATATTTTTGTTATTAGAGATTGAACGAAGTATACCTGAAATGATCCTAGAGATAGAATGTTGTTTTCTGATTGCACGCTGAAGTATCGTGGATCCTCTTTCGTTATTGATGGATCCAGAGCTCTGCTCATGAGGGTAATGGTGACTATCTCCAGCTTCTTGTTCTTCGGGACCTCGCACTCGTCGAGCTTCAAAACAAACTTGAGAACCCCAGCGCACTCGTCTCGATTGATGTCAAAGAAGTGAACTGCATACCTTTGCAATGCTTCAAGATCAACGAAGAGGTTGTTGTGCTCGTTAAACTGTACCTCTCTGCCGCCCTTGCCTAAGAACGTTGCTTCAATATGGAATGGTGACCCAAGTTTCTCAAACACCTCATCGTTTACGTGACGGCTAGCAGCCTTTACATGTGATGGCTTTGGCAACAATGATCCTCTCTGTAGTTTATTTTGAGATTTTTTAGCTAATGCTTTGAAGAGTGCCCTGTATCCCATTTGCGAGATGCCATTCTCATCAAGTATTGCTTGCACTTCCATTGGTTCTAGCTGATTCTCGTTCATGAAGGAGGTAAGTAGCCTTCCTTTCAACTTACGAAATTTTTTCTGATTTATCATCTCTTCAACTACTTCTTTTGGAACTAGACGGCTGTAATGCACTCCGGCATTGAAGCCTGCACCATTCGAGTTTGGATGCAGTTAAGACCTGCCAAAAAAGCACAATGCGTTATGATCATGAATAGGAAAGTAAGTGTATCCACTTCTTAATGAAGCACATTGAAGAAACAAACTTCGAGTTACCTTAAAGCTCGTATTCATTTTTTCAGGCCACCACTACCAACCTTCATGTTCTCAAGGTTGCACAGATCTTGTTTTCTTTTCCGACTACCAAGCACGGTGTCTTTGTCTCGCAAACTTGTGATCTTCTTCTCAAGGCCTTGGATTGTCTCTTTGTTTGATGAAATCTTTTGAGAGCATGCTTCATTAAGTTTCTTCAGCTGCATGTTCTCCATTGCCAGGAAGTTTCTTTGCCTTTTCGCATTCAATCCTCTCATTTCCAAATGTTCGGTGTATCCCAATAGCCCATCCTTGCCATCGCCTGTGAAATGTAAGAGGTTAGTGATATTAGCAAAGGGAGGTGGCGCATTTGTCATAGGATCCTTTGGATAAATAGACCCATGGGTCCACAAATCCAAATGATGTTCCTTGTTTGTCCTTCTAAGTTCTTTCTCCCGTTGAGATAAGAAAGACTCCCTCCTACGTTTCTGCAACGGTGCATACTCTTGCAATACATCAACATGAAGATGATGTGTGTTCTTTATTTGGGTAAGTGTTAAAGATGAATGGGTTGAGGATTGTAAGTTCAAATTAGTGTTTTCATCAGGAAAAGATGCGTTCTCCATTCCTAGAGTTGATAGAGAAGAAGACGGAGAAATGTCTCAGGTTTTGGGAGGGAAATCCATATTCTCAAGTTTAGAGTTGATAGAGTTCGTGTGGCTTATGTTTCTGGAGGAAACGCTTGTAAGTTGGCATTTCAAATCATTAGTCATACGGTTAGTTGGATTCCTGACAAGAGAACGAAGGATAAGAATGATAAAGACGGCGGCTACCTAACAAAGAATTTCATTTTGGCTTTTTGTTGCGCAGAAAAGTATCACATAAAATGCACAAGTTAACATTTTCATTTTCTCTCTCTAAGCCGACGTGGCACTTCTTACAGGGCCCAAAAGTGAGTCCAACTTTCTCCTAATGATTTGGGAGTTCTCTGAATCTGGCTTTACTCAGATCAATAGGATCTTGGCTGCTGTGCTGCTTTTACTGCTCATAAGATACCTATGACCTTCTAATCTGTGTACAAAACCTTATCCCCATTGTAGCCATATAGATGCAAAATTTGCTATGTTCCAGTTGTGCATGTGTTGCCACTGCTACTAGCTTGCTCGGTTGTACTTGAACTCTCGGTACATTTTTATTGTTTTTTATTTTTTTTTAAAGAAAAAAACTAACTTAAACTATCTTAAAATGCTTACCAACCTGGTTGGTCGTTGAGCTAGCGCGTGAAGAAAGTGAGGTCGGAGGGAGCAGGTTGGTCAGTGCACCGTACGGGGTTGGCAGCGTCAGCGTAGCTAGCGCGTACTAGAGAGATGAGAGAGACAGGTCCTGGCGCGCAGGCAGCGCAACCGAGAGAGACTAAGAGTAAGTGTGTGTGTGTGTGTGTGTGTGTGTGTGTGTGTTGACAGCCGGCGCGGCACGCAGGGCAGGCTGGCAACGCAAGAGAGGGAGACTCGGACAGTACGACAAGGTGGCGAGAGAGAGAGCTAAGAGGGATATAGTGTATGTGTGTGAGTAACTCCAAAAAAAAAAGGAGAGGTGCATGCGAGGGGAGAGAAAGTGGGAGAGAGAATAAGGGATAGATTGGGAGGTTGTTCTCACCAAAGAGAGGGAGAGAGTATGAGAGAGAAGCAGAGGGTCAGAGAGAATGGGTCCTAGTCCACAATGCTTGAGAAAAACCTAGGTTAACTGTATCCCACCGACAATTTTTCAAATTTACCTCTAATTTTTATTTATAAAGGTGAGAATACCTACAAAATGTTAACAAAATTAGTGTTATTTGGTGCAAAAACCTTCAATTTTTGTCAATTTAGCTCTGTCGTTTCACATATGTAGGTTTGCCAAGTTTTTTAATTTTCGAGCACTATCGACAGGACCTGTCAGCTGCAGTACGGACGCATGCGAGTGTATGTGTGTGAGAGGAAGAGAGAGAGTGAGAGCGAGAGGTGGATTCACGCATAGAAGGAAGAAGAAGAAAAGAAGTATTTTATGCGCTGCAAGGCACAGTACCAAATCCCGAAACCCACTTTTTATTAATTTTTTTATTTTTAATTTTTTTATTTTCGAACTTGCAAAAATGCCAAAATTAGCCGAAAACTCCAAAAATCACCAGAAAATCCCATAATTTGCCAAAAAATACTAGGAATCTTAAAAAATCATCGTAATTCACTATTGAGCATTTCCGACACACAAAAGCACACCGAAAATAGCAGATTTTATCGAAAATGCGAGTTACGACACAAAAATCAACTCGGCCTCCGGAAAGAGCAAAACGCTCAAAACTTGACCACGGAGGGTACAAATACAAACACCCTAAATACGCACACACAAAATAGCTCATAAAGATCGCAAAATAGTTTTTTAATGGAATTATCCAAAATTTACAAAAAAAATATCCGAAAATAATCCAAAACCTCTGTACAAATTCTGTACACATTGGGGAATAGTGCAGCCAAATAAAATTGCACAAATCACATCAAATCAATTGCCAACAATTTTATCAATAAAATCAAGACTAGGCAATTAAAGCAGCAAAATTATCGACAAAAATAGGTCAAAAATTGACGCAATTAGAGTGTGTAAATCCTTGTTTTGAACACAAAAATGTAGCATTTAATCATTACAGACATCAATTATGCAATCAAAACATTGAATTAACCATGCAAATTTAAACACTTTTTAGGCGCACACACACACACTAAAAAATTACTAGTTTTTACCAATCTTTAGGTGTGCACAAAAAAGGGTTAAACTTGTCGGATTTGCAATGCGACTTCACAAATCAATAGTTAGGCATGATCACAACACACATCAATTATCACAATTCACAAATCATAACGCACACATTGATTTCTAGGTGCTCAAACATGGGCAAAATAGTGCACACACACCTAAAATTAGGCATACACACACTCAATTAGAATGTACACACAATTGATTTTAGTGCACACACACCTAAAATTGACCATCCAAGCATGCAATGAACTCAATTAGGCACCCAATTAGTAACCTACAATCATCAATTAGCAATTGAAACTTATCAAATTCATGCGCCACCAATTCTTAAAAATTTCGGCACTACGACAGCGTGAAAACAAAAAATCACAAAATTTTCAATCCACATTGCATTACATTACATTGCATCAACATAGCATAGCATTACATTGCATCATCATGGTGGGATCTCTACACAATTCTACACATCTCTATATTCTAGGGAGGTTGAGAATACCACCTTGATTACCTTTCTATTGAAGATCAATTGAATGGTCGAATGCTCCAATCCTTCATAGCACATTAGTAAATTAGCAAAAATTAGTCAAATTAGCAAGGGGTTAGCGTGAAATTAGAGTGTGTAAACACACAATTGGCAAAAACACATTAAGGAAGTATGTACACAATGCTTCATGCACACACATTCAAAATCCACAAAAACATAAACACACAAGTGAAATTAGTAGTGAAATTAGTGAGGGAACGCATTTGTTTATGCCACAACTACACTAGCGTAGTCCATCGTCCCCGGCAACGGCGCCAAATGTTGGGGATTCCATCGTTGCAATAGCTCCAATGAGCAAGAAAATTATCAATCCGGAGGGATGAGCTACCCGGCTAGGGCATGGAAACACTCACAGAGTTAGTGAGCTAATTGTGGCAACACAAATGGTAAACTCTACGAGGTGAGCTTCTCGGCCTATGGAAGAGCTAAGCCTCAATGAAGGGCAATCTCCATATCCATTTCTCTTCACCTCTAATCAACTGAATCACACACACTAGGATTGCAAGACGCACACAACACTAATCCTATCATGCAACACACTAATTGCAAGCACACACACATAGATCTATCGAGCACCACACTCCAATCAAGCCTACATGCACACACAAGCAAAAGAGGTCAATCACACAAGATTAGAGAGGGATTAACCATTAATTAGTTAAGATCTAGTTAATCTAAGCATCATAGGCAATCATAAGAAGTAAGAGAGAGGCATAGTGAGAGAGAATGATCATTGACTAGTGTTAATCAAGTCTCATGAGCAAGGAGAAGCTCAAGGACTCCATAGCCACACACCTCAATATCTCTCACCAAAGAGTGCTCTCAACAAATGAGCTTGAGAACCCTAATTTCTTTTACACAATTCCTTATATACCTAGGGTAAAACTATGCAATGTCCGGCCGCCCAAGACCTTTAGGGCTCACCACTTACTGAATCTGCAACTTAGGCATAGTAAGTGACCTATTCCTTACAACTTGGAACTCCCATTGATCCCGTAACACATTAAAATATTACAATGGCTTGAAATAATTTGGGATTTACAATACGTAACCATTTTGGAAAAACGTGAAAAATGTGTAATTCCAATCTTTACTGCTTCTTTGTATTCATCCTCGATGTGCATCTGTACGTCTTCAAACTTTAGTAGCTTCTGTTAATTGACATTGACCCTGTTAACATTCCCCCCTTCCAATTTTAGTGCCTGTCCTCGGGCACTATTGAAAGGTGTCCATGGAGGCTGTGGAAGGTTTTTGATTGATTGTTGATGGGTTGATTGTCTTCATTTGTCGTTGAATTTGTTGATGAGGTTCAATTTGTTGGAGCATCTTCATTGGTCGAGATATGTCTGTTGTCAAGAAGAATATGTGGTCAAGAAGCGCAAAGCATAATGTTCGTTCAAAAACAATTGACAAGGTGTTATTGAAGTGATGAGGACGTACTAGGAAAAATATGTACAAGTGCTCAAGTGTGATGCATGCCATGAACAACTTCTATAGAAATGGGCTAAAAAGCTGCATGGGTTGGCATCGTAAGAATTTTCAGTCATGTCGGTTTGTGATTCCTGATATCATGACATAAGAAAGACTTGGTGTGAAAGCATCTTTGAAGACTAGCACTACTCTAGTGGATATTGTCACACCCTGTGCCTTGTGTCCTGTCATCTCATATGCCAATGTCAATGGGAATGTGGATTTATGGTACCACGTTGCATTAACAGACGTCCTTTTGTTCTTTGTTCTACGAAGCGTGATTGTTTTTTGAGTGCAGTGAATGACAACAATGATACTATTAACATGTCCTCCATTTGTATGTATAACATGATTGTACATGATGCCCCATTTCTTCACCAATTGTCAAGTTGATGTTCTCTATGATCATGCAATGAGCGCCTATGGCAATGGAGGAAATCTCATTGAACCTAGGTCCGTGGAGCCACTGTTGGAGAACTTCAATATCTCTTGCATTTTTCCTTAGCTTCACTTGTATGATTTACTTTTCACTGTAAAATTTGTTTAAGGTGATGCTACTGTAATTTTGGACATCTTCCCTATGAGTGAAAATCACTATAGTGGAACTGTTTATGTAGTCATGAATATCCTTTTCATGTAGTATGCATGCGCTGAGAGTGGTCTCAATCTCTTGAACTGTGGGTTTCATTTCACGAATAATGGTCATGAAGTTAAGCAACTTCAGATCAGTGGCATGTCTGGCAGAGCATGACATATTGTAAAAAGTGGCATGCAACCAGTGAATAGAGCTTGTGATATGACACACATAACATAGTTCTATTGCATGGCTACACAGAAGGGGTAGTTGGGCGAGGTCTCCAAGACAAATAACACACTTTTTGGTGAAAGGATCGGCCAATCTCCCATATGTGACATTGAAAATTTTCCTGACACAAGATCAAAAGTGGTTTCTGTGAGCATGGATAGCTCATCAATGATTATCAGGTCTGCCTCCTTAATATCGATATATTGGTTATCAGTTCTGTGAATGGATGATGGGTAGAGCTTATTTTGGTTGGTGTTTTGAAGTGGTAATGAACTTTGGATGCTATGTTACTGAGCTTAGTTGTTGCCACCCCAATTGATGCAGTAAGTACCACACTCTTATCTTGCTTGACATAGTCGTATGTTAAACATTTAATCAAATGTGTTTTTCCACTGCTTGGGGTTCCGGTGACAATGTACCGAGGGCTTTTGAATAACATGATTATTATGGTATTTGAAGAATGTCAAATGTTCCATCGTAGCTGACCTGACACAATACAAATCATCGAGGTGCATGACAACATTCTGTGATCTGGACAGAGTATGCTGCCTTAGAACACGAGGTGAGGAGTTTATGTGTGAAGAACCTCACTTTTATATATAATGGGAATCTATAAGCAATTCAATGTAGCCTATGTTTCTCACATTGATTTGGTTAGTAGGGATGCAACTATTAGTTATAGCTTAATATTTCCTAGTCTCTCTAAGCCCAATTTGATTGCCAATTCTACAAATATGTTAAGTGTACCAATTGTCTCATCCTTCATTGTGTTTTTGAGAAAATAATATGATTTTGATGAGTTTGTGACACATTGGATATTCATATGAGCTCCCCAAAGGAGAAGTATGGTTGGGTGGTACGGCACAACATTTCGATGCTCAAAACTTGGTCGATAGTACATACACTTCAAGCAATGAGTCTCTAGCACTGGGAAAGGGTTTTTCTAGATATCATATGGAAACCCATACTTATACTTACCAGTGTTTTTATGTATGCGACATGCATGGCGACAGACATGTATATATTTTTGGAGGACAAGTTTGTGTAGTGTCCCTGCATGTATATTACCACCAACAGCTATCACGATATGAGCAGTACTCTCTAATGAAGCTAATGTCTTCATCGTCAATCCATAAGATAACATGGGCATGGAAATATCCCTTGTTTTGAACCCCAAATCGTATAAGATGGTGGTGAACACGCCTTAGAGTTTGGATGCCATGAAAGATATATCATTGCATAAATTGCCTCAATCAATTGTGGAAGAGTAGTGCACATTCAACCAGGCAATCCTTCCAAGAAAATTGAGGGTTCATAGTTCGGGCTATAGTTTTGAGTGTGTGTATCCCCGTCCACTTGGTGGAGGTCACTTCATCTTCCGTGAATGTAATGAAAATTTTTGGAAAACCCCATGCATCTGCTATGCTGATCAAGTCCTTGAAACATCGTCTATACCATGATGGAGTGCCAACAATTCTTGCAGGAAGGCTGAAGCAAAGTATGCTTTGGATAGCCTCCCCATCATTTTCATTGTTTTGTGCCCTTTTATATTTGTGAATATCTCATTGTAAAACACATGTTGTTGTACTATTTGCAATCAACATTGCATTTTTAAGCTGAAACGCTAGGGGAAGGCAAGGCTTATGCAATGTAAACAACAATAGTAACTTATGAATGTGCATCCTGATATAGTCACTAAACCAAATATGGCCAATGTAGCGGCCATGGACAAATGAAAATAAGAAGGGGAAAACAACCAATTCTATTGTGATATCTTTGTAGACTCAGATGCCAGCGGGCAAGCCATAGTACATGAATGAAGCTACACTAGGTTGACAAGCAAGATACCATTGCAAAGTTGAAGGGAGATAAATTGGTGGGTATTAGATGTGCTATATATGCACCTTTGTGATGGTTCAGCCATTGTCTGCATGATTGAGAAGATGTTATCATTCTCCACCCGAGTCATGAGATCAAAGGCTACATTTCAACATGGTATTGGATCAAAATTCATATAGTTTTCATAGCCCTAGTCTCTTGTGCCTTTTCTTGGCCATGCTCTTGTATCCTTATAGTGTTGGAATGTGTAGGTTATCGAAAGCAAGCACAAATGATATATCTGAAGTAGCAAGTTCTTGGGTCATTGAGCATAGAGCATGATTACTTGTCCAACATAACAATAAATTATCGAGGAGCGACCTCTTCTCTAGTAATCTTTGTGCTATAGCATGAATAGTTTTCATGACGCTGATGGAGATGTTTTCAACACTCAGTAGTGGCACATGCAGTTGTCGTGCAAATAGAAGTCGTTGTATATCATTAGGGGTGTAGACAATAACATAGTTCAGATGGGAGCTATCTTTTTTGCAAGCACTACAAGTTGCCCATGTACATTTCACATCCACATGATTCGAGGCATTAAGCAATAGCCCTAAAGCCAAGGCAGCAGAATTATCTAGTTTAGATGTTGCATGATGTCATCAATCATGATATCTAAAATCTACCATTCCGTAATATTGACATATTTGTAGACTATGGGTAAGTACGTCACATTGTGTTTTCCAATATCTATGTAATGTAGCTACTTCAAACCATGATCTAGCGTATGGACACAAGCTAAATTCAAGCTGGTTGTAACTCATTGTCTAGACCTATAACGGTTGTTATGAAGTACTAAATTTTGAGCGCTCCTCATTTTTCACTCTACAGAAGATAAAGTATTGTTCACTAAAGGTATATGTTATGCACTATTTGATAGAGCATGCATTGTCAAATGCTGAAAAAGTTTAGTGCCTAATATCAATTTTGTAGAAGATTGTGGAGTGGCTAAAGGAAGCTACCAGAAGAGACTCCAAAATGCAATATATTCACAATGATCAATTAAATACCAATCTGTTATTTTGGTAGAATTTCTTCAAAGTGTGCAACGGATGCAAACCTGCTATGCAAAGCACCAAAAAAGCATTTGGCAAACTAGAATTTTCATCATGTTTTTAGAAAAGGAGAGAAAGCGAGAGCAAAAAGTGCATGTCATGAAAACGTGCCATACAGTAGTATGGTGGAGAGTTGGCATTGTGTCTCCCCGAAAATAATCAGAAATGGAAGCCATGCCCTGCCTCATCGATTGTATGTGCCATCCAAGAAGACATATAGACATGGAGATTGGGAAGTAGATGACAAACCTTTTTCAAAGCATGGGCCGATGATATACACAATTTATATCAGCTACTGAAGTTGAAAGGTGATAAATATCATTAATTTAATTCAATTAAAGAGCTTATCATTGCACCTCCTACTATTGTATCAGGCTTGCTAATCAATGTTGCATACACTAAGGTAGTCAGAAAGAGTGAGATAGAAAAAGAAGAAGGAGAAGGGAATTTTAACGCCGTGTGAAACTATCTTGAAAGCATGAAGAAGAAGAATTTTAATGTCAAACTATTGCATGCACACTAGAGAGAGAGAGAGAGAGAGATGCTTACGATGTCGTCCGAGCTCCATAGCAACCAGAGTGACTATTTTAGAGGTTGCTACTTGTTATATTGAGGATGTATAGCCTAGTGAGACTGCTCCTATGCCAAAGACGAGTCCTGAGCCAATAGAGATGGATAGAATTCCATATTCTACACTTATTGATGATTCTTGTTCTACAGAGGATGTATAGCCTAGTGAGACTGCTCCTATGCCAGAGACAAGTCCTGAGCCAATAGAGATGCATAGAATTCCATATTCTGCACTTGTTGATGATTCTAGTGCACCTATCATAGAGGTAGATATCCCACCGGAGCCCATAATTGAGGAGACTGATGACGCACATGACCATGATAGAGTGGTGTCATGTGAGCCTATAATTTCACCGAGTGACACGAGTCCTACAACGAGAGTGGAGCTACACTTGTTGGCCACTACTTTGCAGACAGGTAGACCCATGCTAATCAAGTGTGGTGAGAGGATGGGGTTCACTATAAGAGGAGTAGTCTATAACCACTAACATTGCCGTGAAAAAACAAAGAAAAATGGAGAGAGAAAAAATTGTGTGCACGGCAATAATTGTGGCTCATGACGCGGTAGTGGTTTGGAAGTAATAAGCACGATAATAGCAGCGGGTATATTATCATAGATATTACCGCAACTGTTGCCATTGTTATTATCACACTAATTACCACTAAACGGCCATTCAAAAATAAAGGTGCACATTTGGGCCACCCAAAATTAGGTGGCTCAAATGAGCACCTTTATTTTTGACTTGCATAAAACAATGAAACATCAATTGTTTTTTGAAAGAGTATACAAAGAAACCGAAGAATTGAAATTGAATTTACTTTACCTTGACAATTTAATGTGCAGAAGATCAACTATTTAAAAAGGTTACAAATAAAATGTAAATAATTGTATATACATTGTGCCACATTGACACTTTACGAAAGTTTGGATAAATAGTTTTCTATCTAATCCTCCTTGTTCTCGTAGTCATCTAAAGGCACATACATTTGATCACATTGATGCTACATAAACCCAAAAAAAATGAAACAATTATCAACAGCTCAAAACAATTGATACAAAATCACTCAATGTTTAAACTTACCGCTTGTAGTGATCCAACCGCTGCATCAAATCGCTCGTGAGAGATGTGGTTGTTCTTGAACAACCATCACGATTGATTTAAAAGATGAGAGCATGAGTGTTAATGCTAACACGCCGGTTCTCACCCCGATTGAATCCCTCTCGAACCTTTGGTTGTCTTGCCATATGCACCAAGTATCAAATTACGTATGTCGCTCCCCATACTTGACCATCTCTTTGGTTGGTCGAGTAAGAGTAATATTTTCCTAAGTTAGCAATAACAATAACAAATCATCAAATATAATCTTTATAATCACTGATTTAGGTTATAATTTAATCAATCTTACATATTTTTCCTTCCAGGCTGTCTTGCTTCCTGAGCCTTAGTGCGTGGGAGTTTTCCTGGCATCAGCTTTGGGTTGTTGTCTATAGGATGAGCCTGTCTCGCAACCTGATCGCTCTTTTCTTCCATTGCCCACTCCCACTCCGCGTCTGTCATGTTACCACTGTGATAGCTCCTGTATGGATCTCTAACCTAGTTGGCTATTGTGCACCATACATTGGATTTCTTATTTTTCAAAAATGTTTTGATGTAGCTCTCCAACCATTGTTGTGGAAAATGTTGATTGGGGGCATTTGGAAATCCAGTGTGCCGCATATTCTCAATGTAGCGTGCATGATTGGGCAGCTGGTCTCCAAACTTTACAGAATAGTTCTTATACGTTGAATGTATAAGAATTTGAAGATGGCATCGAAATGCCTTGCCTTGTGATGTACTCAAGTCTACCTCACCGCCATATTTGCCCCTATAGTATCGTTCATGCGTGTCTGACACGGGTTCGTCAATATCCTCGTCCTATGCATCAGGGGTAGCACGCTCTAAATTAGGGGACTCCGTTCCCCCAACACTACCAAAACAAGCAAAGCCACAAGATCCTCTGCCGCTTTGTCTCTTCCGGCGCTCGCTGCCTTGAGACAAGCGTCGACATGCACCGCTAGAGGAAGTTCATTGACGGTGTTTTGGCAAAGGAGGAGTGGAATGGAGTGGCATAGGACCCTATGATTCCATGGGAATGGGACCCTATGATGGAAGGGGATTAGGGTGATAAGAAGGGACCGTAGACTGAGGTGTCGTCGATGCGAGGCTCTGGAAGTAAGGAGTCTCCCTGAATCCCCTACGGTGTGGACTGCAGAGAAAGACCATAGGATGCAAATTGTTATGGAGTGTAGTGGCCAAACAATCCCTCCGTCAAACGGAGGTACTGATCTCGTAAAGAGAGAGCCTGCTGTAGATCTGGATCTACAACTAGAGGAGGAACCTGATGAGTAGAATAGGTTTAGGATGGCCATGCCTGCAAATAATAAAAATAAACCTATGACACTCATGGTTTAAGGTTAACTAGACAGAAACAATCTTTATTTCTTTGCTTGTTCTCATCACCTCAAGACTCGGGTGCACTAGAGGCGATGTTCACCCCGGGTGGGAGCCCACCTGGATGTGAACCAAACAAAAGAAGAGCCAGATGGATGCTCCCCACCATGTGGTCTCCCGTCTGACATCTACATTACAAAGAGCAATATGAGATTTAGCTTTCCCCCCTACTCACTCATCTATAGATGTGTACACATGTATATTAGCACACAAGCACATACATACATATACATACTAGGAGACCTAAGTAGAGGCTAGTAGTACCAAAGGTCAAGTGGCACCTCTTTAGATATCATCACAATCTCAACAATGGTAAAACGAGTGGATCAATGACCGCAACACCACGATTAAAAAGAGACTATACTCAAGAGGAAGCGTCTAGCCTTCGGGTGCTATGCTCCCATACTTAGTGCATACGTACATGCATAAAAAAACATATATGTGAACAAAAAAATATATATACAATTACATAATGTAACCATCATTGACTATAGATAAATAGTTATGGTTGTAAGTGTAGCCATCGTTTTGTGTTGTGTGTAGTGCAAGAGTGCTCGCTGCTTCTGTAGAGTTCTATGAAGAAGAGCTTCTTTATTGTGCTTTTTGTGTAGCATCTCTTCACAACAACTCCTTGTTTGAGGGACTACTTTATACATCGCATTTCTGCCTCCATTCTCATGTACGGTGTTGTTAACACTTGTCCAACCTAATGCCTACGTTGAGGGTCCATCGACTTCACGTTAAAAAGGTATTTTTCATAGCACTCTACAGAAGCAGGAGCATACCGCACTGTGCACACCACAAAATGGTTGCTCCACCTACAACCATTACTCTCTCTCTATCTATCTATTTCTCCCGATGATATCTCTATTTCTCTCTCCCTCTTTCCCTCTTTCTCCCCACGGATATCTCTATTTCTCTCTCTCCCTCTCTTTCCCTCTCCATCCCTCTTTTCCTATCACCCTCTTTCCTTCTCCCTCTCCCTCTTTCTCTATTTCTCTCTCCCGTTGAGTGCGATCCGCACCATTGCCTCCATTCGTCTTAGCTCCCATTCTCTACGCTGCGAGACAGGACGTTGGGGCACTGGTGAGGAGTGTCATCGACTTTGCACCTTATGCCCTCGTCAAGTGCGAGAGAGTGAGTACCACACACTACTTGAGTGCTCAGCTTTTGACCACATTAGGTCCTCTTTTCCCCATATATTCAGCCATGAGCTCTCCCTACATACCTTCCTCTCCCAACCACGATGTGGACTCTCTATTGCGACGCTCATTTCAGCCATTTTTGAGCATCGAGAGTCACTTATGAACTCCACTCACACCACGTGACATGTTCATTTGGTCCCATAGGTCATATTTGACCTCCCAAGATGATAATAGAACTATCTATCTATCCCTCTCTTTCCCTCTATCTATCTTCTTCTCTCATTCTCTCTCTCTTTTCGTCTCTCCCTCTAGCTCTCTCTCTCTTTCTCTCCCTCTTTACCTCTCTTTCCCTCTCTCCCTCCCTCTATCTATCTATCTCTCTCTATATCCCGCTTTCCTTCTCCCTCTCTCTCTCTCTCTCTCTCTCTCTCTCTCTCTCTCTCTCTCTCTGTGGAATTTCAAAATTTATTGCAAGCACCATTGGTGTCAAACAAGGATGCCCACATTTCCCAACCCACTTTGGGCTACTCATTGATCAATTGGAATGCATGGTTCTTGATTTTATGCAACAAGAATCCATAGAAGAGGTTAAGATCGGAAATGTGTTGATCATGCTTTGCTTTATGCCAATGATGTAGTGCTCTTGGCACATACCTTAGAAGATGCACAAAAGCTTATGAGTGTCTTGGAACACTTTTGTCTACATAGTAGGCTGATCATGAATGGATCCAAAACCAAGGTTATGCTTGTAAAGACCCTCAATGACGAAAATACATGCATTGTATACAACAATGAGAAACTTGTAAGGCATTTGAGCCATACACACTCAACCGTAACTGTGAAGACTACCCTGTACTTAGCCTCACAACTGTAAGTGTCCCAAGTAGATTGCTTCTTACTCAACCATGATATGCATGAGCTGCCAAGCATGAAATGAAAACCACTTGTGGACACTCGTGTGTCAAAACAACCATCCCAATTTGAGTTCGAAAAAGCATGTAAATCTGGCATCAATGATGCCCTTGGTATAAAACAAGCTAGGATGTAAAGTGTCACTATGTGTGTGTGTGTGCCCATGTGTGACCCTCCTCCATCCCTGAGGAAAGGTCCACTTGGTGGGGGATAGGACACCAAGTAGACCCATCCCCCACCAAAAACTATAAATAGTGAGACATCAATTTGAATGTTAGGGAAATGGTCATTCTTAAGAAAATGTGTAATATTTCTAGTGATCCTTTTTGGGCAGAAG